>NC_057814.1:321906326-321993881 GCF_018294505.1 Triticum aestivum | reverse complement strand
CCAACGTATCTATAATTTATGAAGTATTCATGCTGTTATATTATCATTCGTGGATGCGCGCCCAGGTGGGTTGTGCCCACCTCAGTGGCCTCCCGCACCCCCTCTTTACCCTATAAATTCACAAATATTCCAAAAACCCTTGGGGTTAACCTAGATTAGAAGTCTCGCCGCCGCATGCCTCTATAGCCACCGAAAACCAACCTAGACCCTTTCCGGCACCCTGCTGGAGGGGGAAATCATCACCGGTGGCCATCTTCATCATCCCGGCGGCCAGCACGATGAGGAGGGAGTAGTCCACCCTCGGGGCTGAGGGTTTGTACCAGTAGCTATGTGTTTAATCTCTCTCTCGTGTTTTTGAGATGTCACGATCTTGATGTATCGCGGGCTTTGTTAATATAGTCGGATCATATGGTGTTTTCCCCTCTCTATCTTGTGATGAATTGAGTTTTCCCTTTGAGATTTCGTTTTATCGGTTTGAATACTTTTATGGATTTGAGAGCACTTGATATATGTCTTGCATATGAATACTCATGGTGAAAATGGGGTATCATATTGAATCATCTGATATATGTTTTTGCATTCAACTCGTGGATTCCCGAGGTGACATTGGGGTAATCTATGCATAGGGGTTGATGCACATTCTTGTCTTTGTTTCTCTGGTAGAAATCTTGGGGCACTCTTTGAAGTTCTTTGTGTTGGATTGAATATTACGAATCTGAATTTGCTTTGGTGTTATTTTAGTATGAACTCTTGGTTAGATCGATCGAAAAGAATAGCTTGGTGTTATTTTAATACGAACTCTAGGATAGATTGATCGGAAAGAATAGCTTTGAGGTGGTTTTGTACCCTACAAACAATTCCGTCTTATGTTCTCCGCTGGATAGGAACTTTGGAGTGATTTCTTCATCGCACTTTGAGGGACGGTTATATGATCCAATTATATTAGCATTGTTGAGAGATTGCACTAGTGAAAGTACGGACCCTAGGCCTTGTTTTCAAGCATTGCAATACCGTTTTTGTGCCCGTTTACTATTTGCTACCTTGCTGTTTTTATTTATTCAGATTATAAAAACATATTTCTACCATCCATATTACACTTTTATCACCATCTCTTCGCCGAACTAGTGCACCTATACAATTTGTCACTGTATTAGGTGTGTTGGGGACACAAGAGATTTCATGTATTTGGTTGCAGGGTTGTTTGAGAGAGACCATCTTCATCCTATGCCTCCCACGGATTGATAAACCTTAGGTCATCCACTTGAGGGAAAATTGCTACTGCCCTACAAAACTCTGCGCTTGGAGGCCCAACACGAATCTAAAATAATAAAGTTGCGTAGTAGACATCAAGCTCTTTTCTGGCGCCGTTGCCGGGGAGGTGAGTGCATGAAGGTATATCTTTAGATCTTGCAATTGAATGTTTTAGTTTCTTGTTTTATCACTAGTTTGGTTTATAAAAAAACTACAAAAAATGGAATTGAGGTTGCATCATATTATTGATCATCTTTATAATATCTTTCTTGAAAATGATGGATTGGAGAATCGTGCTCAATTGATAGAAGAAGAATTCAATAGAATGTTTGGTATGAGAGCATGATTGCAATGTTGTTACTATGAATTCTTTGAATATCCATGATGCTAATGATATGCAAAGCCATAAGTTTGGGGATGCTATGTTTGATGAAGATGATATTTTTAGACCCCCAAGATTTGATGTGCATATTTGTTATAATGATTGCATGCCTCCTATTTATGATGATTATATTGATGAAAGTGGATTTGGAGAGGTCATCACTTTATTTAATGATGAATCCACTATTTTGGAAGAGGTTGCAATTGACTATGACAACAAAGTTGGTATCTATGATGATTATGGTGATGACACATATGCTATAAAGAATAATGACAACCATGAAACTTGTCATCATGATTTTAATTTTCAATCTCATGATAGTTATTGTTGAATTTGCTCCCGCTACTATTCATGAGAATAAATTTGCTTATGTGGAGAGTAATAAATTTTCTATGCTTATGTATCATGAAAAGAATGCTTTATGTGATGGTTATATTGTTGAATTCATTCATTATGCTACTGAAAATTATTATGAGAGAGGAACATATGCTTGTAGGAATTGCAATAATACCAAGTTTCCTCTCTATGTGTTGAAATTTTTGAAGTTATGCATGTTTTGCCTTCCTATATTAGTTGATTCTTGTTCCCATAAATTGTTTACTCACAAAATCCCTATGCATAGGAAGTGGGTTGGACTTAAATGTGCTTGTCATGTGCTTCATGATGCTCTCTTTATGTTTCAATTCTTATCTTTTATGCGAGCATCATTGAAATCATCATGCCTAGCTAAAAGGCATTAAAGAAAAGCGCTTGTTGGGAGACAACCCAACACTTTTACCTACTGTTTTTGTGTGTTCACATGATTATGCTACTGTATTGATCATGTTTTATTGCTTTTGTTTCAATAAAGTGCCAAGTAAAGCCTTTGGGATCATGTTGTGTGATAGTTGATTTGATCTTGCTGAAAAACAGAGACTTTTACGCTCACGGAAATAATTCTTATTTTTAACAGAAGAGTGCTTTTGAGTTGATTCTTTTTGCAGAAGTTTAATATACAAATTTCTCACGTGTGCTTAATTTTTTCATAATTTTTGGAGTAGCAGAGGTATGGTAGTTATCCAGATCATTACAGACTGTTCTGTTTTTGACATATTCTGTTTTCAATGCATAGTTTGCTTGTTTTCTAGTTTCTATGGCTTATATTGATCAATGTAAATTGTGGAAATGATATGATACAGTAGGAATTGTGTGGAAACAATTATGAATCTTGTCTTTGACAGTACCAAAGTTAAACGGTTTGCTCTTTATCATACTAACCTATCTCATGAAGTTCCGTTAAGTTTTGTGTGATTGAAGTTTTCAAGTTTTGGGTGAGATGTCGATATGAGGAGAATAAGGAGTGACAAGACCCTAAGCTTGGGGATGCCCAAGGCACCCCAAGGTAATATTCAAGGAAGATCCAAGCAACTAAGCTTGGGGATGCCCCGGAAGGCATCCCCTCTTTCGTCTTCAACATTATCGGTAACCTCACTTCGAGCTATGTTTTCATTCGTCACATGATATATGCTTTGCTTCGAGCGTCAATTTATTTTGTTAGGATTTTCTTTCTGTTATTTATAATAATCTTTTGCATCTTTTATTTCAATAAAATTGGCATTGATAGCCTTTACTATGCTTATTTTACAAGTACACATGTTGCTGTTTGAAAACAGAAAGTTTACCGATGTTGCAAAAATTCCCTAGAAAAGTGAGAATGTGATAAAATGTTGAAACTTTTTGCAAAATAAGCTCTGATAAATTTTCTACAGTGTGGTATATTTTAATAATCTCTAGAGTTTAAGAAGTATTGGTACTCGTGCATTCTTTACAGACTGTACTGTTTTGGCGGATTGCTGTTATGTTTGCATTGTTTGCATATGTTGGCTTGTTTAATGATTCTATTTGAGGATATGAGTATTAAATATGCAGAGGCCTTTAGTATGCAATGTTGAATAATAATTTTAGTGATTTGGTACAGTAGAGAATGGTAAAGTTTTTGCATTGGTTTATACTAACTTATCTCACTAGTTCTTGTTGAGTTTTGTGTGGATGAAGCTTTTGAGATTTAGGGAAACCGTGATATAGAAGGAATTAAGGAGACACAAAAGCTCAATCTTGGGGATGCCCAAGGCATACCAAGATAATATTTTCAAGAAGCCTTAAGCATCTAAGCTTGGGGATGCCCCGGTAGGCATCCCACCTTTCTCCATATGCAATTATCGGTTAGTATCGGTTGATCCTAAGTTTTTGCTTCTTCACATGATGTGTGCTATCCTTGGAATGTAATTTTATTTTGTTTTTCTTGCTGTTTTAATAAAGTACTTAGATCTGAAAGTTTTTAAATAAATTAGAGTCCTCAAATAGTTGCCAGGGAGGCTAGGTAAGCGGCATTCACATCCCGCCAACGAAGCTCTTTTCTATGGAATTGCTCTAGTGCTTCACTTATATCTTTTTGAGCATGGTGTGCTTTAGTATTTTTTGAAGAAATTATCTCTTGCTTCACTTAAATTAATTTTAGAGAAATAAATATTATTCTCATGATCTTCATTTATATCTTTTTGGAGTAGCTTGTCATTTACTCTTATGCTTCACTTATATCCTATGAGTAAATTGTTGAATAAATTGAATGCCATGAAGTTGAAATCATATCATGCCTAGTGGTAGCTTCACATTGGGTTTAGAAAGTGAAATATTTTGAGGCTTGACAATCACAATATTTGTCATACAAGCAATTCATGAATAATTAGTATAAGGAAGAGAACTTTCACATGCAAATACACTATCTTGGAAATCTTTTGTGATTGTGAGCCCCCATCAAAATATTATATGCCAAAATTGTTGACGTTGGACAAGGAAGACAACGTAATGGTTTATGTTTATTCATATTCAAATAGAAGTTATATTGTCATAGATCCTTCAACATGTGGTGCTTGCCCCCCATCTTTGCTAGCCAAAAATTCTGCACCAAGTAGAGATACTACTTGTGCATCCAAAAACCCTTAAACCCAAACCTTATTTTCAAGAGTCCATCATACCTACCTAGGGATTGAATAAGATCCTCAAGTAAGTTTTCATCGGTGCAATAAGGCAATAAAAATTGCTTCTAAAAGTTTTAGATCATTTAGTGTCAGAGAAAATTGAGCGTTGTACGAACTTGTGATGGCAAAGAATAAAAGCGACAGACTGCATCATAAAGGTTGCTATCATAAGGGGCAATATAACGTGACGTTCTTTTGCACTAAGGGGTTGAGCATACAAACAAATAAGCGCACGCCAACCTCTGCTTCCCTCTATGAAGGGCCTATCTTTTACTTTTATGTATTTACTTTCATGCAAAGAGTCAAAGTATTTCTCTCTATTCCTTTTTATATTTTCTCTTTTGACAAGCATCATGTGGTGAGGAAAGATCTAGGCACATATGTCCAGTTGAATATGGGTAGCATGAGTTATTATTGTTGACATCACCCTTGAGGTGAATACGTTGGGAGGCAAAACAATAAGCCCCTATCTTTCTATGTGTCCGGTTGAAATGTTTTGCTCATGCGTATGCGGTGAGTGTTAGCAATCATAGAAGACTATATGATGGTTGAGTATGTGGAGCTCTTACTTAGACTCCGTTGAATAGGTTGAATTGCAGTTGCTTGGTGACTGAGAACATAGGTTGTTGAGTTTCAAGAGAATTCATTGTTTGAACCTTAACATGTGAATTGGTTGCTACTTTAACATGAGAAATTTCATGAGAAAGAAAGAATTGCTGCTATGATGCTAGGAAAAGTGATTGAAATTGTCATTGATCAAATTTATGCACTTTGCTAGCATTCACACTTCATAAATTATTTGTTTTATCATTTACCTACTCGAGGACGAGTAGGAATTAAGCTTGGGGATGTTGATACGTCTCCAACGCATCTATAATTTATGAAGTATTCATGCTGTTATATTATCATTCTTGGATGTTTTACAATCATTTTATAGCAACTTTATATCATTTTTTGGGACTAACTTATTGACCCAGTGCCTAGTGCCAGTTGCTGTTTTTTGTTTATTTTTTACATCGCAGGAAATCAATATCAAACGGAGTCCAAACACCGTGAAACTTTTTGTGGATTTTTGATGGACCAGAACACTTCCAATGGGCCAGAGCAGCACCTGGGGGTGCCCTGAGGGGGGCACAACCCACCAGAGTGCGCTTGGGGGCCCAGGCGCGCCCAGGTGGGTTGTGCCCACCTCGGTGGCCTCCCGCACCCCCTATTTACCCTATAAATTCACAAATATTCCAAAAACCCTCGGGGTTAACCTAGATCAGAAGTTTCGTCGCCGCAGGCCTCTGTAGCCACCGAAAATCAATCTAGACCCTTTCCGACACCCTACCAGAGGGGGGAATCATCACCAGTGGCCATCTTCATCATCCTGGCGACCACCACGATGAGGAGGGAGTAGTCCACCCTCGGGGCCGAGGGTTTGTACCAGTAGTTATGTGTTATTCTCTCTCTCGTGTTCTTGAGATGTCACGATCTTGATGTATCGCGGGCCTTTTTAATATAGTCGGATCATATGGTATTTTCCCCTCTCTATCTTGTGATGAATTGAGTTTTCCCTTTGAAATTTCGTTTTATCGGGTTGAATACTTTTATGTATTTGAGAGCACTTGATATATGTCTTGCATATGAATACTCGTGGTGACAATGGGGTATCATATTGATTCACTTGATATATGTTTTGGCATTCAACTCACGGATTTCCGAGGTGACATTGGGGTAATCTATGCATAGGTGTTGATGCACGTTCTTGTCTTTGTTTCTCCTATAGAAATCTTGGGGCACTCTTTGAAGTTCTTTGTGTTGGATTGAACATTACGAATCTGAATTTGCTTTGGTGTTATTTTAGTACGAACTCTTGGTTAGATCGATCGGAAAGAATAGCTTGGTGTTATTTAGTACGAACTCTAGGATAGATTGATCGGAAAGAATAGCTTTGAGGTGGTTTCGTACCCTACAAACAATTCCGTCTTATGTTCTCCACTAGATAGGAACTTTGGAGTGATTTCTTCATCGCACTGTGAGGGACGGTTATATGATCCAATGATATTAGCATTGTTGATAGATTGCACTAGTGAAAGTACGGACCCTAGGCCTTGTTTTCAAGCATTGCAATACCGTTTTTGTGCCCGTTTACTATTTGCTACCTTGCTGTTTTTATTTATTCAGATTATAAAACATATTTCTACCATCCATATTACACTTTTATCACCATCTCTTCGCCGAACTAGTGCAGCTATACAATTTGCCATTGTATTAGGTGTGTTGGGGACACAAGAGATATCTTGTATTTGGTTGCAGGGTTGTTTGAGAGAGACCATCTTCATCCTACGCCTCCCACGGATTGATAAACCTTAGGTCATCCACTTGAGGGAAAATTGCTATTGTCGTACACAACTCTGCGCTTGGAGGCCCAACACGAGTCTACAAGAATAAAGTTGCGTAGTAGACATCACCCTCCACCCTTGTGGATGGCAGGTGGCCCCTCTCTGGTACTTTCTTCGCCCAATATTTTTTATATATTCCAAAAATATTTTCCGTGAAGTTTCATAACTTTTGTAGTTGTGCATAATAGGTCTCTAATATTTGCTCATTTTTCATTCCAGAATTCCAGTTGCCGGCATTTCCCCTCTTCATGTAAACCTTATAAAATAAGAGAGAAAAGGCATAAGTATTATGATATTTAGATACATTAAAACTGAGCACTTTTTCAGCCCTCTCAGGGCATCGACGCTCCCAGCCGTCAGATCACCAGTTTGAAGCATTTTTAGCCGTTGGATGAGCTGTGAGTCGCTCCTAATCCGGTACTCTTCGCTAATAACGATCGCGGGCCGCTGCTCCGGTCGCTTTTTTGGGCTTTCCGGGTAAATTGGGCCTAATGGGCCTCTAGCAACCTCCTTACAGACCAACACAGAGCGAATTGACACGGTGCGGAGAAAAGTACGAGAGAAGGAGGCATGACGATGCGGATCTCCTTTTCCCTAGGTACGCCGCCGCCGCCGATCTCCTCTTCCATCTGGGCCGCTGCTACTCTTGCAGCCGTTGGTTCCACTCATTCGCAGACCCTGTCCCTCCCGATCCCTCACCTCTTATGACCGAGGGTGAATCATTGGTGTGCTGCCAGCTTGAGCGAGATGCCGCCGATGCGCAAGGAAGATGCGAAGGGGCAGCACTACACTCGCAACCCTATTGAGGTGGTGGCGGCGGACGCCCCTTCATGAAGACGTCCTTGAAGGTAATGGGCAGGCGAGGACAACGGCGCCGTGAAGAACTCCTGCGTCCTGATTCCAGTTCGGTGTCCCGGCTAACGATGCATTTGAGTATTTGACAGCCGGCCGCAGGGAGAAGGTCAAGGCTAAGGTATGTTGCGAAACTCTGCCCTACACACCTGATTCCATTTCACTTCATGACGATGCCACTAACACCCATTCTGAATTTAACAGCAACCAAGCAGTAGGATTATCCCTCCGGATCTATCGATTTTTGCGGTCGTTGTGTTCGCGTTGTGTTCGTTGGCCGGTGACCGGTAAGCATTCACGTTTCCCTTCCCCTTTCATTTCATATGTTTGATTTTTTGGTACAAGGTACTGTGGTTGAGCTCCTATTCACAGTACTAATTTACACGTCAGACAAGTAACTATTTGTATATACTGTGCAGATTCAGTTTCGCATATGGGGATTCTAATGTGGATATTTGATTTTCAGTTCAAGTAATTGGGTTCCTGGTTTTATTGCCATTTATATCTGTGCATACATCCAATTTCTAAGCAGCAGTGGTACACAGTCAAGTCAACCAGAAGGCTTCGATTTTCTGCCCGTCGGCATTAGTCTGTAGTGTACTCATGTGCCTGTTTTCTCCCTGCCTGTCTCCTCTATGGCTTTCTGAATCCTGCTGGCATGTAGATGACTTATTTGGCATTCTGGAAGATGTCTCTTGATTCATGCAAGTTTTTTTGATCAAGCTTACCTGTTAAATTTTCAGATGGCTCTTGATTCATTTCAGATTTCACACATGCTCTAGCTACTCATTAGTCCAAGCTAATTGGTGTTTCATATATGGATCCATGTTGAATGTGGCGTATAAATGAAACCAAACAAGGGGCTCAAAACTATATTCTATTTGTTACAACATTTTTCAATGTCT
Organism: Triticum aestivum; assembly: GCF_018294505.1. Classification (NCBI taxonomy): domain Eukaryota; kingdom Viridiplantae; phylum Streptophyta; class Magnoliopsida; order Poales; family Poaceae; genus Triticum; species Triticum aestivum. The sequence goes on along the minus strand of NC_057814.1, from coordinate 321,985,087 downwards.
AATATATTCATCAACTTATGCAAATTTAGTTCTATGTTTCAAAATATTGCAGAAACTCGAGATGATTATGAGCACGCACGCACACCTTGCCGCTGGTTGGTGTGGATTCGTGATGCAGGAGCCTCGTCTTCACAGAGGCGGCAGGTGGGAGAAAGATTGACAAAGTGGTGGTCTCCGGTGGCTGGGAGGATCACGGTGAGCACCCTCCCCCTCCTCCAATTTTTTGTATGTGCCACAAATTTCTCATGGATGGCTGTGAGATTGTTAATTATGCTTACTTTTGGGTTCACATGAATATTACTCACGGAGAAACTTTGTTCCTTCAGTTGATCACCTGGCTGAACAAAATAACATGTGAAGATACTATTTTATTAATGTACATACAACATATGTTAGTTTCTCTAAAGAAAATAACATGTGAAGATATTTTTTTATTAATGTATAGCATATGTCAACTTTGATGATTTGTGCCTATCAAGTGTTAAGATTTTATTCATTTTTCTTTTATGGAAGGAAGCTATTTTCTACACTGTAGCAATATATTCCAGGGTTCTTTTATTATTGTAGATCATATATATGTCGACTTTGCTGATTTGTTCCTATCAAGTGTTAAGATTTTATTCCTTTTCCTTTAGGAAAGGACGTTATTTTCTGTACTGTTACTCATACAAAAGGGACTTTGCTGATTTGTGCCTATCAACTATCCCTATGCTTTGAATTTATGGAATCAATATGGACACATAATGTTGAGAAGTAGAAGCGTCAAGATTTACAGTTTTGAATATTCTTAGTAGTTGTATATATAGTTGTATATTTTGCAAAAAATACATGTAGTTTGTATACTTTCATCTGTCTATCAACACTAGCTAGAGCAGGTGATGACTTTAGATAGGAACTGGTCTCCTTGTGCTTCAACAGTAAGTTTCTGTCTACTGCATTCTATTTTATGCTGCTGCAAGTTTTTCAGAGCTGCTGATATATGTCAGTGCATGACATGATAAGGCTTTTCTTAGTAATTCAAGCTCTTTAGTGCTTAGAGAGGTCGTTCGAGGCTGATCGTGTGTCGCCTTCAGAGTTCTCTGTGTTTTCGCTAAAACTTCTAGCATATAAGAACACATCTATGATAAGGCTTTGGTGATCTATCTTACAGGTGACATTTGCTATATGTTTAATTGTATATTTAAATAACTTCCTTGAATGCTACCAGAAAAATAGACGTGCATGGCAATGTACGGGTGCTGGGGCGTCGACATACTAATAGAGCACATTTTTTTTGCAAGATGTGATTTCTGGGGAAAATACCACCTATTTTTTGTTTAGTTATACTACCTTAATGATTGATGATGATGATAATAATAAATATCTTTCTACATATATGGTATGGGGCTAATAATGTTTAAATTTTGTATCAGAAGAAAAATAGCTGGGTTACTGCCCTGGTTGGACTCCACTAACATATTCCTACAAAAGAAAAATACTAATTAAGTTACATGTTATATCATAATTCATACTAATTTGGTTAGAGTAAAATACCTCTAATATAATTCCATCTATTAATAATATTATAGTGCCAAAGTAGACGGGCGTAGCAACGCGCGCCTTCAATGATCTAGTAATGTGTAATAATAGCCCATAATGCAATAAATATCAATACAAAAGCATGATGCAAAATGGACGTATTAGCAGCCTTTGAGAATATAGCTGAGTTCTTGAAGAAGCGAAAAGAGCAATCAGATGCTTTTTTCACCCAAGCCAAAGAAGAGATGAAAGAAGCCAGAAAGAAGCTAGCAGAGGTAAAGCAGGCTTGGCATCACCTGCTATCTAAAACTGTTGTCAATGCAAATTTTCATTCATAATAGCTAGGTTCAAATATTTATCCAGTCAACATGCCTGTTGTGATGTTCGTGCATCTACGGAGATGTATGTAAGTCTGTGATGCCGAGATGTGGCACAAAATATTTTTTTTGGGTCATGTAATAACAGCCATTACTTACCAAACAATAACTGACGAACCATTGGACATGATATAGTTCACACGCAAGCCCAACATTCCAAGTTCAACTTCCACATCAAACTCATGTTCACAGATATCTTCATATTCATAGATAATGTCCACAACCATGATTCACTACAAAGCAAAAAAATTGTGAGGGGAGTTATAAATAAAGAAAAATCTCTAGTTCTTACTACTCGTGCGAGCACAACAAAACATGACCATACGAAATTAATTATATTTTGGACATTTATTAACTAAACACGAATAACTTCTGGAAGCAGGTATAATTTGTAATGTCGGACGTGGTTGCGGTCCACGATGTTTCGAGCCAAACTGGGCAACACACCGGGTGTCTATGCCGGTGATGCAGTGCTCGTAGCCTTCATGGGTTCGGAGCGGCAGTGGCTCCCGTGGTCTACTATTCCTCGGTGTCGGCAATGGCCGCGGACATGTTGGCCACCTCCGCCGGCATGCCGCAGTTCAGCCAACATTTGCGTGGGATGGCGCGGCCAGCCACGATGCACTGGACGCCGTGGTCCCCCGTGTGCCAGCGTGCAACAGCTGGCCACTCCTCTCCGAGCAGGCTTGGAGCGTCGAGTTGATGCACTAGGTGTTAGGGAACATAGTATTTCAAAACATTTACCTACAATCACACAAGATCTATCTAGGAGAAGCATAGCAACGAGCGGGGAGAGTGTGTCAATGTACCCTCGTAGACCGAAAGTGGAAGCGTTTAGTAACGCGGTTGATGTAGTCAAACGTCTTTGCGATCCAACTGAGGGAGTCCTGGACTAAGGGGTCCTTGGGTGTCCGGCCTGTTATCCATGTGCCGGACTGATGGGCTGTGAAGACATGAAGACCGAAGACTGTACCCGTGTCCGGATTGGACTCTACTTGACGTGGAAGGCAAGCTTGGCGACCGAAGATTCCTTATTATGTAACCGACCCCATATAACCCTAGATCTCTCCGGTGTCTATATAAACCGGAGAGCATAGTCCGAATAGGGGGAGATACTCATTACCATATTCACATAGGTTAGACTTCTACGGTTTAGCCATTACGATCTCGTGGTAGATCAACTCTTGTAACACTCATATTCATCAAGATCAATCAAGCAGGAAGTAGGGTATTACCTCCATAGAGAGGGCCTGAACCTGGGTAAACATCGTGTCCCCCGTCTCCTGTTACCATCGATCCTAGACGCACAGTTCGGGACCCCCTACCCGAGATCCGCTGGTTTTGACACCGACATTGGTGCTTTCATTGAGAGTTTCACTGTGCCGCCGACAAAAGGTTCGATCGCCCCTCCAATCGCCGATAATGACGTCGTCCTAGGAGGAACCTTCCTCCCCGGACAGATTTTCGTGTTCGGCGACTTCGTACTGCAGGCCAACTCACTTGGGCATCTGGAGCAGGTCGATAGCTACGCCCCTGGCCATCAGGTCAGATTTGGAAGCTTGAACTACATCACGGATGTCCGTGGAGACTTGATCTTCAATGGATTTGAGACCGTGGCAATCGCTCCCCCTCGCTCCGATGAACATGACTTAAAGCCTTCATCGGATCACATCCAGGAGATGGTTCCAGTCGCTGCAACGGCCTCAAAACCGAAGCAGATCGTGCCCTCCGAGGCCACAAAGTCCGCGGCGTTGGAGTCGCACACGGACTCTACATCCTGTGATGTTTGCGTCAATGGAACTCCAGACTCGTCTCCGGCTATACGTTCCAGACCAGGTACGCATGCGGACACCGAGCTGGATCGGTTATCAATTTTCAAATTCAGCGTCGCAGACATCCTCCAGCACTCACCTTTTGGTGACGTGCTAAACTCTTTAAAGAACTTGTCCTTGGAGGAAGACTCACAACCGAACTATGTTCGGTTCGAGCTAGAGGCGGATGACGAGGAACTTTGCTTCCCACCCGCCACCCACTTCATAACCACTGTCGATGACTTAACCGACGTACTTGACTATGGCTCCGAAGACATCGACGATATGTACGACGATGCCGACAAGGAGCAAGGCCAAGACCCACCATTTACTGGACGTTGGACGGCCACCTCTTCGTACGACGTGTACATGGTTGATACACCTAAATGATCTGGTGACGACAAAGAAGAGCGAGACGCGAATAAACCCTCTGAGACGCAGTCCAAGCGCCGGCGGCCCAAACGCCGTTCTAAGCCCCGTCGCTCAAAGGATGGCAACACAGACACCGGAGAAAATAATACTCCGGGCGACACCGAAAACAATGAAGACCCTGTCGGAGCTGCATCCGAACAGGAGGAACACGACAACGTGCAAGATAACCCTGATGAACAGGCCATAGAAGATAACTCGGAGGACGATAGTTACCGTCCACCCTCCGAGGAGGAGACAAGCCTCGACAACGAAGATTTCATCGTGCCTGAGGATCCTCTGGAGCAGGAGCGCTTTAAGCTTCAGCTCATAGCCACTGCAAGGAGCCTAAAAAAGAAACAGCAGCAGCTTCAAGCTGAACAAGATCTGCTCGTCGACAGATGGACTAATGTCCTGACAGCCGAAGAATACGGCCTCAAGCACCCAGCCAAGAGCTACCCGAAACGCAGACTGCTACCTCAATTCGATGAGGAGGCGCCGGAGCACACATCTCCCCCGCGTAATGCAGAACGACCACCACGTGGTCGAGACAGGGCGGCCGACCGGCCACCCCGCGGTCAGGACAAAGCGGCAACTCAGGCTGAACAGCAGCCTGCCCCACCGCCCCGTAAAAATAGAGACGGAAGAGTTCGGGGTCACACATACGACCTCCGGCAGACCCTGGACAGTAGAGCAGGACATACAAGATCGATCTACGGATCGCGAGGACGTGCCTCGAGGCACGACGACGGCTACCTATTCGGACGTGACAAACCTACCCACGCTCGGGCCGAATACCACAGACGGACTCCATCAGAGCTACGCCACGATACGGCCCGATACAGAGGCGCCGCACACCCTCTCTGCTTCACAGATGAAGTACTGGATCATGAATTCCCCGAGGGGTTCAAGCCCGTCAATATCGAATCCTACGACGGCACAACCGATCCTGCAGTATGGATCGAGGATTTTATTCTCCATATCCATATGGCTCGAGGAGATGACCTCCACGCCATTAAATACCTCCCACTAAAGCTCAAAGGGCCAGCTCGGCACTGGCTTAACAGCCTGCCTGAAAATTCTATTGGCAGCTGGAGGACTTGGAAGAAGCCTTCCTAGACAACTTCCAAGGAACCTATGTCCGGCCACCGGAAGCCGACAACTTAAGCCACATAGTTCAACAACCTGGGGAATCAGCCAGAAAATTCTGGACTAGGTTCCTAACCAAAAAGAACCAGATCGTTGACTGTCCGGATGCCGAGGCCCTAGCAGCCTTCAAACACAGCATCCGTGCCGAATGGCTAGCATGCCACCTCAGCCAAGAAAAGCCAAAGTCTATGGCAGCCCTTACGACACTCATGACCCGCTTCTGCGCGGGTGAGGACAGCTGGCTGGCTCGTAGCAAAAACGCAGCCAGCGAGGCAGGCCCCACTGAGGCCAAGAACAGAACCGGCAAGCTCCGGCGCAATAGACACAAACGCCGAAGCAATGGCGACAACACCGATGACACCACAGTCAACGCCGGATTCAGTGGCTCCAAGTCCAGCCAACGGAAGAAGCCCTACAAAAGAAACAACGAAGGACCCTCCAGCCTGGACCGCATACTCGACCGTCCGTGCCAGATTCACGGCACCCCGGATAAGCAAGCCAATCATACCAACATGGATTGTTGGGTCTTCAAGCAGACTGGCAAGTTAAATGCCGAAAACAAAGAAAAGGGATCACAAAGTGAGGACGAGGACGAAGAGCCCCGGCAGCCGAACACTGGGGGGGGGGCAGAAGAAATTTCCCCCTCAAGTCAAAACGGTGAACATGATATACGCTACGCACATCCCCAAAAGGGAGCGTAAGCGAGCACTTAGGGATGGCTACGCGGTAGAGCCAGCCGCCCCAAAATTCAATCCGTGGTCGTTGTTCCCAATCACCTTCGATCGTTGAGATCACCCAACTATTATCCGCCACGATGGTTCAGCCGCACTAGTCCTTGACCCAATTATTGACGGGTTTCACCTAACACGAGTCCTGATGGACGTTTGTAGCAGCCTCAACCTGCTCTATCAGGACACAGTGCGGAAGATGGGCATTAACCCCTCACGAATCAAACCAACAAAGACTACCTTTAAAGGAGTCATACCAGGTGTAGAGGCCCACTGTACGGGCTCAATCACGCTGGAGGTGGTCTTCGGTTCTCCGGACAACTTCCGAAGCGAAGAGTTAATCTTCGATATCATCCTCTTCCGCAGCGGCTACCACGCACTACTCGTACGAACCGCGTTTGCTAGATTCAACGCAGTGCCACACTATGCTTATCTCAAGCTCAAGATGCCCGGTCCACGCGGAGTCATAACAGTCAATGGCAATACGGAACGCTCCCTCCGAACAGAGGAGCACACCGCCGCCCTAGCAGCAGAAGTACAGAGTGGCCTTCTCAAGCAGCACCATAGTACGGCTGTCGAGGCCCTAGACATCATTAAGAGGTTCCGGACTACACTGCAGCAGGACAGCGCGGCTTGTCAAGAGCTCGATTAGCAACTCGGCCTCCGTCCTAGTCCCGATGAAGTAGTGGCATTCGCACCACGCATATATAATTACGCACTCAAAATCCCATGGACATCGACGGAGGCACAAGCTAACCCGGGATCTACAGTTCGGCTAGACCGATCCCGGACACACATACTTCCAATTTTTCTTCTTGTTTCAGGTTCCCTTTTCCGCGGGCCTGATCACCAGTCCTTTCGAAGGATTGGCATGCAACGAAGGCAAGCAGCACAGGTGTGTAGGGTAACCTCTATACGTTCTTCTTGACGGTATTTATACTTATTTCTCAGGACCCGCACGCTGCGCCTTGTTGACCCCAGCATGTTAAATAGCCCGGATACTTATCGCACCATCTGGTTTTTGCTTCTTACTTCATTTTATTTCGATCTGCTTATCGGCTGCATCGGTACTCTTTTGTACGTTTCATATTCGCCAGGGGCTACTCATAGCCCCACAATACGGCAGCAAAGTCCGAACACTTCTCATAGATAAGCTCGGCACTCCGAATTTAGCATTATATGCATTGGCTCCGAATCATGTCTTTGGTCAATAGTTGGGTTGCCCGGCTCCTGTGCTTGCTACCCTACGTTCTGTTCTATCAACAGGGTAGTAAAGGGAGAACTACTGTGATTGTGCCCTGGCCTTGACCGGATGAGCACCTCAGTAGAGAAAGCCGAAAACTGACTGTCATGATACGGCGAGAGCCGGTTAGCTGTTTGAGGGTTACAAAATCGTTGGAGATTTTTTTCGCGTCATGCGAAGGATCGGCACTTCCCGATCAGATGCTGACAGCATCCTGGCTTGGACCAGGGGCTGCGCACTTGCTTAATTATAAAACTCCTATGGCTAAGTGAGGGCGTTTAAGACGTATAGTCTGATTGCCTTGTTCGTTGCGCTAAACAACTCCTTCAAAGGACCATATAATTGGATCAAGATTGTTTAGATCCCATCCCGAACACCTCCGTACTACCTACGCGAGGGCAGAAGCCGACGACTGGCCAACCCTCAGATTACAAACAACATGGCCGCACAGGAGGAAACAATTAAAGCATAACTAAATTACATTAAAAACAGGTTTGTTTTCATAATACAAGGCCAAGGCTACACAAATATTTTCATTCGAAAATAATGTCCTGCCCGCACTCAGCCGCTGCAAGTCGAGACCCTTCTATGACATCCGTAAAATACCGCTCGGGTGTGCGGTGCTCCTTGCCCTCCGGCGGCCCTCTGTCCACTTCAACGACGTTCATCTTCGCCCACCACATCTTGCAACGGGCGAAGGCCATGCGGGCACCTTCAATACAGGCAGAGCGCTTGACGACATCCAGCCGAGGACAGGCGTTCACCATCCGCCTCACGAGTCCGAAGTAGCTGTCAGGCATAGCTTCGGCTGGCCATAGCCGGATTATCAAATCCTTCATGGCTAGTTCGGCCACCCTATGCAGCTCCATCAGCTGTTTCAGCTGATCGGTGAAGGACACAGGAAGTTCCGATGCCGCATATTGCGACCAGAATAGCTTTTCTGTCGAACCCCCTCCTTCGGCTCCATAGAACTCCACGGCGTCCGATGCACTGCGGGGTAAATCCGCAAAAGCCCCTGGGGAACTCCAAACCCGTGTTAGTAAAAGGTACCGCTTCTCCGCATACTTGCTTTGCATCTTAAATGCCTTACCCGCCGTGATCTTCTTGGCCTCCTGGATCTCCTGGAGGGCGGCCTGGGCCTCATTCTGTGCGGTCTCCGCGCTCTGACGAGCCTTGGTGAGTTCGGCCTCTTGAGCCGACGCATCATTCTCCAAGGTCTCACATTTTTTCACCGCATCTTGGAGCTCCTGCTGGACTTCTTTGACCCGGGCCTTGAGCTTCTTACGGGCGGCCTGCTGCTGGACAGCCTTCCTCAGGGCCTCGACCTCGGTCGCGGCTCCTACAATTACGACACTACAGTCAATATACAACGCCTATGCTTTCCGAACACACAGCAAGTCGTTACTCACCTTGCTTCTCCTGAAGCCGAATTTTAACCTCGCCGAGCTCGTTCTCGGTCTGCTCCAGCCTCTGCTTCAGTTCAGAGATCTCGGCAGCATGCGAGGTTGCGGCCAACAGCGACGCCTGCTTATGCATACATATTACGTTAGTCTCCTACAATAGAAGATTGATCCTCTGTCCGGTTCTTCTCGCCGAACACTGGACAGTGTCTGAGGGGCTACTGACTACATGGGGTTTTTCTCTTTCTATGTCACTTACCTCGAAACCTGTCAACAGGTTGCTGCAGGCTTCGTTCAGTCCACTCTTGGCGGACTGAACCTTCTCAATCACCGCGCCCATAAGAACACGGTGCTCGTCCATAATGAAGGCGCCTCGTAGCGCCTCCATCAGGTTATCCGACGTCCCTGGATGGACAGCGACCACCGGCGGAAGCGGCGCACCCCCCTCCTTCAAAGGGTGCTGCTCGCCCGAGTCCGGAGCCATTTGGGTCTCCAAAATCGTATTCGGCTGAGGGCCAAACTGGATGCGGCCCTCTTCGCCAGTCTCCATGGGGATCGTCTCCCCCATGTGTCCGGCAGTGGAGGCTTCGCCTCGTGGCGCCTCCCGGACAACGTCCTGGGCTCCTCCCCGGTTCGGAGCGGCCCTCCGGGACAACACTTCGGTGTCATCCCTGGCCCCGGGGGAATAAGCAGGCGGTGGCGACATGCTCGCCATCTCCGACGGAGCCAACGAAGCTCCAGATGAGGATCGTTGGATAAGGTCGCAGGCCGGACTGCGATAGTACAGTTAACCATGTCCAGATAATAAAGGGAAAGGGCCGGATATGCGCATGAGCAAGCCATGTCACTTACGATGCGGCCTGAGGCTTTGTGCGGGGGCGTCGTTCCGGGCTGCTGTCAACGTCCCACGCGGTGTTGACCGCTGGGACGCCCTTCCCCTTCTTGGGCGTGTCCGCCTCCAGATGCGCTAAAGCCGCCCTCTTTTTCTTCTTCTCCTCGGGGGGAGGGTTGTTTTCCTCCTACTCCTCCTCTTCCTCGTCATTGTCCTCAGGGACAGAGGAATGGGCTTCGTCGTCTTCGGACGTCACGTTCGAAGTGCCCTTGCGACGGGGGCCACTCCTGGCCCCCTTGGCTTTCTTCTTGGCCTTCTTCTCCGGCGCCTTATACGGCGCCGACACCAACATCTTTGCTAGGCGCGGGATGACCGGTTCTTCTGGCAGCGCAGCCGGACACTGGATCCGCTTCGCCCTCTCCATCCAGTCCTGAAAGAGCAATAATAAAAGCTCAGACATCGTCCTCGAGGCAATTAAGTTGGGGATGCGTCAGAAATAACATACCTCGCTGGCGGGGTGTTTACAATCGTGACCATGGTCTGAGTCCGTGGCCGGTGGCTTCTCGTTGCCCTTAAAGAGCAACTTCCAGGAGCCTTCGTGAGTAGTCTCGAAGAGCCTTACCAAGGTCTGGTGCTTCTTCGAATTGAACTCCCACAGAGGGCGGCTTCGGCGTTGGCACGGAAGAATCCGGCGAACCAGCATCACCTGGATTACATCAACAAGCTTGACATTCTTGGTCACCATGCTTTGGACACGCGTCTGCAGCGCTATCAACTCGTCAGGTGACCAGTCCGGACTCGTCTCGACCTAGGAGGTGAGTCGCATGGGAGCTCTGGAGTGGAATTCGGCAGCTGCTGCCCAGGTGGTGCCGCGAGGTTCTGTGATATAGAACCACTGCCTCTGCCACTCCTTTACTTTCTCCACAAAGGTGCCTTTGGGCCAGGAGACGTTGGATAGCTTGCTCACCATGGCTCCTTCGCACTCCGCGTGCTGGCCATCCACCACCTTCAGCTTCACGTTGAAGACTTTGAGCTACAGCCCGAAGTGGGGTTGGATGCGGAGAAAGGCCTCGCACACGACGATAAACGCCGAGATGTTGAGGAAGGAATTCGGGGACAGATCATGGAAATCTATCCCATAATAATACATCAGCCCGTGGACAAAAGGGTGGAGTGAAAACCCTAGCCCGTGGAAGAAATGGGGGATGAATACTACCCTCTCAGTGGGCTTCGGCGTGGGGATGACTTGTCCTTCGGCCGACAGTCGGTGGTCGATCTCCTTCGCCAAATACCCGGCCGCCCGAAGCTCAGTTATGTCCTCCTCCCTGACGGAGGAGACCATCCACTTGCCCTGGCCTCCGGATCCGGACATGGTTGCTTGAGTGGAAAGGAGATGAGTACTTGGGCGCTGGAGCTCGAGATTGGAAAGACGGAGACAGAGAGAAGGCGTGAGAAAGGAAGAGGGAGTCCTTATCCCCTTATAAAGGCATCAAGTATTAAACGCCTCCTCACTCGCCTTAAGATTCGCCTACCCCCAAGGGCTGTATAAACGGCACGGTTGGGTTACCCATGCTCGCATTGATGAGAATCCCGCAATGAGGGGACACGATCTCTGCTTCGAAAGACGTGCCAATGGCAACCGCGTCTCGGTATGTGGAGCGACAGACGAAAAACGGTTCAAAATTATGACCGGGCAGGCCTGATGTCGTGTTGTAAAAAGCTGTCAGCGGATAGAACTCGTGTAAAATATATATATTCTCTCTGCGGTTGTGTATGGTGTGTGTAACAGTTCCGGATACAATCATCGCATCCGAAGACTATCTTGGAGTTCAGAAAAAGGGGAACCCGCCTTGCAATGCCGAAGACAATCTGCGCGCCGGACTCCTCGTCATTGAAGCCAGGTTCAGGGGCTACTGAGGGAGTCCTGGACTAAGGGGTCCTCGGGCGTCCGGCCTGTTATCCATGGGCCGGACTGATGGGTTGTGAAGACATGAAGACCGAAGACTGTACCCGTGTTCGGATTGGAATCTACTTGACGTGGAAGGCAAGCTTGGCGACCGAAGATTCCTTCTTATGTAACCTACCCCATGTAACCCTAGATCTCTCCGGTGTCTATATAAACCGGAGAGCATAGTCTGGATAGGGGGAGATACTCATTACCATATTCACATAGGTTAGACTTCTAGGTTTTAGCCATTACAATCTCGTGGTAGATCAACTCTTGTAACACTCATATTCATCATGATCAATCAAGCAGGAAGTAGAGTATTACCTCCATAGAGAGGGCCCGAACCTGGGTAAACATCGTGTCCCCCGTCTCCTGTTACCATCGATCCTAGACGCGCGGTTCGGGACCCCCTACCTGAGATCCGCCGGTTTTGACACCGACACCAACCGATCCAAGTACCGAACGTGCAGCACCTCCGCGTTCAGCACACGTTCAGCTCGATGACGTCCCTTGATCTCTTGATCCAGTTGAGTCAGCACGACGGCGTGGTGACGGTGATGATGAAGTTACCGGCGCAGGGCTTCGCCTAAGCACTACGACGATATGGCCGAGGTGTGTAACTATGGAGGGGGCACCGCACACGGCTAAGACAATTATTTGTTGTCTTCGGGGTGCCCCTGCCCCCGTATATAAAGGAGGTGAGGAGGAGGCCGGCCAACAAGGGGCGCGGCAGGGAGAGGGGAGTCCTACTAGGACTCCAGTCCTAGTAGGATTCGGCCCCACCCTTTTTTCCTTCTACCGGAGGGGGAAAAGGGGAAGGAGAGGGAGTAGGAGAAGGAAAGGGGGGTGGCGCCCCCTTCCCAAGTCCAATTCAGCCTCCTCCCTTGTGGGGGGTGCCCCATCCCCTTGTGGGCTGGTTAGCCTCCCTCCTATGGCTCATAAGGCCCATATCTTTCCCTGGTGGGTTCCGGTAACCCCTTCGGTACTCCGGTATGTACCCAATACACTCCGGAACCCTTCCGGTGTTCGAATACTACCTTCCAATATATCAATATTTACCTCTCGACCATTTCGAGACTCCTCGTCATGTCCGTGATCTCATCCGGGACTCCGAACAAACTTCGATCATCAAATCACATAACTCATAATACAAATCGTCATCGAACGTTAAGCGTGCGGACCCTACGGGTTCGAGAACTATGTAGACATGACCGAGACACGTCTCCGGTCAATAACCAATAGCGGAACCTGGATGCTCATATTGGCTCCTACATATTCTACGAAGATCTTTATCGGTCAAACCGCATAACAACATACGTTGTTCCCTTTGTCATCGGTATGTTACTTGCCCAAGATTCAATCGTCGGTATCATCATACCTAGTTCAATCTCGTTACCGGCAAGTCTCTTTACTCGTTCCGTAATGCATCATCCCATGACTAACTCATTAATCACATTGCTTGCAAGGCTTACAGTGATGTGCATTACCGAGAGGGCCCGGAGATACCTCTCCGATACACGGAGTGACAAATCCTAATCTCGATCTATGCCAACCCAACAAACACCTTCGGAGACATCTGTAGAGCATCTTTATAATCACCCAGTTACGTTGTGACGTTTGATAGCACACAAGGTGTTCCTCCGGTATTCGGGAGTTGCATAATCTCATAGTCAGTGGAACATGTATAAGTCATGATGAAAGCAATAGCATTAAAACTGAACGATCATTATGCTAAGCTAACGGATGAGTCTTGTCCATCGCATCATTCTCTAATGATGTGATCCCGTTCATCAAATGACAACACATGTCTATGGTCAGGAAACATAACCATCTTTGATTAATGAGCTAGTCAAGTAGAGGCATACTAGGGACACTCTGTTTTGTCTATGTATTCACACATGTACTAAGCGTTCATCAAATGACAACACATGTCTATGGTCAGGAAACATAACCATCTTTGATTAACGAGCTAGTCAAGTAGAGGCATACTAGGGACACTCTGTTTTGTCTATGTATTCACACATGTACTAAGTTTCCGGTTAATACAATTCTAGCATGAATAATAAACATTTATCATGATATAAGGAAATATAAATAACAACTTTATTATTGCCTCTAGGGTATATTTCCTTCAGTCTCCCACTTGCACTAGAGTCAATAATCTAGTTCACATCGCCATGTGATTTAACACCAACAGTTCACATCACCATGTGATTAATACCCAAAGGGTTTTACTAGAGACAATAATCTAGTTCACATCGCTATGTGATTAACACCCAAAGAGTACTAAGGCGTGATCATGTTTTTCTTGTGAGAGAAGCTTAGTCAATGGGTGTCACATTCAGAGCCGTATGTATTTTGCAAATTTTCTATGTCTACAATGCTCTGCATGGAGCTACTCTAGCTAATTGCTCCCACTTAATATGTATCCATATTGGGGCTCAGAGTCATCCGGATCGGTGTAAAAGCTTGCATCAGCGTAACTCTTTACGACAAACTCTTCATCACCTCCATAACCGAGAAATATCTCCTTAGTCTTCTAAGGATAATTTTGGCCGCTGTCAAGTGATCCACTCCTGGATCACTATCGTACCCCCTTGCCAAACTCATGGCAAGGTACACAATAGGTTTGGTACACAACATAGCATACTTTATAGAACCTATGGCTGAGGCATAGGGAATGCCTTTCATTCTCTTTCTATTTTCTGCCGTGGTCGTGTTTTGAGTCTTACTCAACTTTACACCTTACAACTCAGGCAAGAACTCCTTCTTTGACTGATCCATTTTGAACTCCTTCAAAATCTTATCAAGGTATGTACTCATTGAAAGTCTTATCAAGTGTCTTGATCTATCTTTATAGATCTTGATGCCCAATATGTAAGTAGCTTCACTGAGGTCTTTCATTGAAAAATTCTTATTCAAGTATCCTTTTATGCTATTCAGAAATTCAGTATCATTTCCGATCAACAATATGTCATCCACATATAATATCAGAAATGCTACAGAGCTCCCACTCACTTTCTTGTAAATACAGGCTTCTGCAAAAGTCTGTATAAAACCATATACTTTGATCACACTATCAAAGCGTATATTCCAACTCCGAGATGCTTGCACCAATCCATAGATGAATCGCTGGAGCTTGCACACTTTGTTAGCACCTTTAGGTTTGACAAAACTGTCTTGTTGCATCATATACAACTCTTCTTTAAGAAATACATTAAGGAATGTAGTTTTGACATCCATTTGCCAGATTTCATAAAATGTGGCAATTGCTAACATGATTCGGACAGACTTAAGCATCGCTACGAGTGAGAAAATCTTATCGTAGTCAACACCTAGAACTTGTCGAAAACCTTTTTGCGACAATTCGAGCTTTGTAGATAGTAACACTACTATCAGCGTCCGTCTTCCTCTTGAAGATCCAATTATTCTCAATGGCTTGCCGATCATTGGGCAAGTCAACCAAAGTCCACACTTTGTTCTTCATACATGGATCCCATCTCAGATTTCATGGCCTCAAACCATTTCACGGAATTTGGGCTCATCATCGCTTTCTCATAGTTCGTAGGTTCGTCATGGTCTAGTAACATGATTTCCAGAACAGGATTACCGTACCACTCTAGTGCGGACCATACTCTGGTTGACCTATGAGGTTCGTTAGTAACTTGATCTAAAGTTTCATGATCATCATCATTAGCTTCCTCACTAATTGGTGTAGGAATCATTGGAACTCATTTCTGTGATGAACTACTCTCCAATTCAGGAGAAGGTACAATTACCTCATCAAGTTCTACATTCCTCCCACTCACTTCTTTCGAGAGAAACTCCTTCTCTAGAAAGGATCCATTCTTAGCAACGAATATCTTGCCTTCGAATCTGTGATAGAAGGTGTACCCAACAGTCTACTTTGGGTATCCTATGAAGACGCATTTCTTCGATTTGGGTTCGAGCTTATCAGCTTGAAGCTTTTTCACAT
This sequence comes from Triticum aestivum, assembly GCF_018294505.1. Taxonomy (NCBI): domain Eukaryota; kingdom Viridiplantae; phylum Streptophyta; class Magnoliopsida; order Poales; family Poaceae; genus Triticum; species Triticum aestivum. The sequence goes on along the minus strand of NC_057814.1, from coordinate 321,969,697 downwards.
AAGCATCGCAGTCCCAAACTTTAAGAAACGACAACTTAGGTTTCTTGCCAAACCACAGTTCATACGGTGTCGTCTCAACGGATTAGATGGTGCCCTATTTAACGTGAATGCAGCTGTCTCTAATGCATAACCCAAAAACGATAGTGGTAAATCGGTAAGAGACATCATAGATCGCACCATATCTAATAAAGTACGGTCACGATGTTCGGACACACCATTACACTGTGGTGTTCCAGGTGGCATGAGTTGTGAAACTATTCCACATTGTTTTAAATGAAGGCCAAACTCGTAACTCAAATATTCGCCTCTGCGATCAGATCGTAGAAACTTTATTTTCTTGTTATGATGATTTTCCACTTCCCTCTGAAATTCTTTGAACTTTTCAAAAGTTTCAGACTTATGCTTCATCAAGTAGATATACCCATATCAGCTCAAATCATATGTGAAGGTCAGAAAATAACGATACCCACTTAAGAACTCCCACTTAGATAGACATCCCTCGAGTCATCTAAATGATCACGTAATCCATATCAACTAAAGCATGTCTGATCATCACGTGAGATGGAGTAGTTTTCAATGGTGAACATCACTATGGTGATCATATCTATTATATGACTCACGTTTGACCTTTCGGTCTCAGTGTTCCGAGGCCATATCTGCATATGCTAGGCTCGTCAAGTTTAACCCGAGTATTCTGCATGTGCAAAACTGGCTGGCACCCGTTGTATGTGAACGTAGAGCTTATCACACCCGATCATCATGTGGTGTCTCAGCACGAAGAACTATCGCAATGGTGCATACTCAGGGAGAACACTTATACCTTGAAATTTTAGTAAGGGATCATCTCATAATGCTACCGTCGTACTAAGCAAAATAAGATGCATAAAAGATAAACATCACATGCAATCAAAATATGTGACATGATATGGCCATCATCATCTTGTGCCTTTGATCTCCATCTCCAAAGTACCATCATGATCTCCATCGTCACCGGCATGACACCATGATCTCCATCATCTTGATCTTTATCAATGTGTCGTCACATGGTCGTCTTGCCAACTATTGCTTTTGCAACTATTGCTATCGCATAGCGATAAAGTAAAGCAATTATATGGCGCTTGCATCTTATGCAATAAAGAGACAACCATAAGGCTCCTGCCAGTTGCCGATAACTTTAACAAAACATGATCATCTCATACAACAATATATATCTCATCACGTCTTGACCATATCACATCACAACATGCCCTGCAAAAACAAGTTAGACGTCCTCTACTTTGTTGTTGCAAGTTTTACGTGGCTGCTACGGGTTCTAGTAAGAACTGTTCTTACCTACGCATCAAAACCACAACGATTTTTCGTCAAGTGTGCTGTTTTAACCTTCAACAAGGACCGGGCGTAGTCAAACTCGATTCAACTAAAGTTGGAGAAACTGACACCCGCTAGCCACCTGTGTGCGAAGCACGTCGATAGAACCAATCTCATGAACGTGGTCATGTAATGTCGGTCCGGGCCGCTTCATCCAACAATACCGCCGAATCAAAGTAAGACGTTGCTGGTAAGCAGTATGACTATTATCGCCCACAACTATTTGTGTTCTACTCGTGCATATAACATCTACGCATAGACCTGGCTCTGATACCACTGTTAGGGAACGTAGTATTTCAAAAAATTTACCGAAGATCACACATGATCTATCTAGGAGAAGCATATCAACGAGCGGGGAGAGTGTGTCCATGTACCCTCATAGACCAAAAGCGGAAGCGTTTAGTAACGCAGTTGATGTAGTCGAACGTCTTCGCGATCCAACCGATCCAAGTACCGAACGTACGGCACCTCCGCGTTCAGCACACGTTCAGCTCGATGACGTCCCTTGATCTCTTGATCCAGTTGAGGACGAGGGAGAGTTCCATCAGCATGACGGCGTGGCGACGGTGATGATGAAGTTACCATCGCAGGGCTTCGCCTAAGCACTACAACGATATGACCGAGGTGTGTAACGATGGAGGGGGGTACCGCACACGGCTAAGACAATTGTCTATTGTCTTTGGGGTGCCCCTGCCCCCGTATATAAAGGAGGGGAGGAGGAGGCATGCCAACATGGGGCGCGCCAGGGAGAGGGGAGTCCTACTAGCACTCCAGCCCTAGTAGGATTCGGCCCCACCCTTTTTTCCTTCTACCGGAGGGGGAAAAGGGGAAGGAGAGGGAGTAGGAGAAGGAAAGGGGGGTGGCGCCCCCTTCCCAAGTCCAATTCGGCCTCCTCCCTTGTGGGGGCGCACCAGCCCCTTGTGGGCTGGTTAGCCTCCCTCCTATGGCTCATAAGGCCCATATCTTTCCCCGGGGGGTTCCGGTAACCCCTCCGGTACTCCGGTATGTACCCGATACACTCCGGAACCCTTTCGGTGTCCGAATACTACCTTCCAATATATCAATCTTTACCTCTCGACCATTTCGAGACTCCTTGTCATGCCCGTGATCTCATCCGGGACTCTGAACAAACTTCGGTCATCAAATCACATAACTCATAATACAAATTGTCATCGAACGTTAAGCGTGCAGACCCTACGGGTTCGAGAACTATGTAGACATGACCGAGACACATCTCCGGTCAATAACCAATAGCGAAACCTGGATGCTCATATTGTCTCCTACATATCCTACAAAAATCTTTATCGGTCAAACCGCATAACAACATACGTTGTTCCCTTTGTCATCGGTATGTTACTTGCCCAAGATTCGATCGTCAGTATCATCATACCTAGTTCAATCTCGTTACCGGCAAGTCTCTTTACTCGTTCCGTAATGCATCATCCCGTGACTAACTCATTAGTCACATTGCTTGCAAGGCTTATAGTGATATGCATTACCGAGAGGGCTCAGAGATACCTCTCCGATACACGGAGTGACAAATCCTAATCTCGATCTATGCCAACCCAACAAACACCTTCGGAGACATCTGTAGAGCATCTTTATAATCACCCAGTTACGTTGTGACGTTTGATAGCACACAAGGTGTTCCTCCGGTATTCGGGAGTCGCATAATCTCATAGCCAGAGGAACATGTATAAGTCATGATGAAAGCAATAGCAATAAAACTAAACGATCATTATGCCAAGCTAACGGATGGGTCTTGTCCACATCATTCTCTAATGATGTGATCCCGTTCATCAAATAACAACACATGTCTATGGTCAGGAAACATACCCATCTTTGATTAACGAGCTAGTCAAGTAGAGGCATACTAGGGACACTCTGTTTTGTCTATGTATTCACACATGTACTAAGTTTCCAGTTAATACAATTCTAGCATGAATAATAAACATTTATCATGATATAAGTAAATATAAATAACAACTTTATTATTGCCTCTAGGGCATATTTCCTTCACCAGGGGCCTGCTTGGAGCGGCGGCTTGCTCCTTCACTCGCCCACCTGCATCCTCGCCCATGGTACTAACCGCCTGGGGCAGGGAGGAAGGTGGGGTAGTGAGTTGCCCGGCTCGCCGGGGCACCCAGCCGGCTTTTATGCCGGAGAACTTGTCTTCCTGCTCACCGGATGCTATAGAGCGTGTGGAGAAAATGGTCCAAGGAGGATATGGGGAGCGTCGGTATGGTGCGGTTCTTGCCATGCGTCTAGCCTCGTTTAAATAGCGGGCGAACGAGAGGAGCCAACTAGCGTTGTGTTCTAAAATGCCGTCTAGCTCACGAGAGGACGTGTTGCCGGCACACGCACGGATTCAATGGAGGTAGGCGGGGCAGTCTGAAGCCGGTTGAATGCGGTGAGGAGGCGTGTTCAGCCTGGCGTGCAACGAGTGGGGCCCACTTGGCCGGTGCGCCGCTTCAATGCCTGCGCCAGTGAGAGGTCGCATCCGTGTGAGAGCAATCACTCCCTCTGGTCCTTTTTGTTTGGGTATAATAAAATCTCATTTTGCATTCACATTTTACAAGTAAAATTCGTGGACAAACTTTGACCCAAAATACGATGGGGGCTAGTAAACCAAGACGGAGGTAGTAGTGAGGAATTCCATTTTCGCTCCATACCAATCATTCTAAAAAATAGTATAACACACCATTGAAAATCGGAACTCTTACCCCGCTAAAAAAATGATATTTTAAACGTGGCACCTCGATCAGTGGCGACTGGCGAGCCACCGCCTCCAGGTCATTCACCTCTGGTCCTCGACCATCAACTCCTATGGATCAAATTATCACGCGAGCTGACTATTCCTACAAAGGTGCGCTCCACCATGTACCCCGCGCATGCAGCAAAACGTGCACCTATGGGTTTATTTGTTTACCATGCGTGAGAGCATCTACAGCCGAGCATGTCCGTGCACAGTGACCGGTCACCCCTCAAAAAATGCATTACACATCCGGATACCTCAAATTAGAAACCTCAAATCCATATTATTACATGCAATGTAGCGATATTTAATTGGAGCTCGTCCGGTCCAGCTCCCCGCTCGCCCGGCTCCGCCCTGGCCATGTCCGGAGGCCGGCTGCGCTCCTCAGAGTGTTGGGCCGGTCGCCGGCAAGGTAGGGTAGGGCATGGGACACGAGCTGGCTCGCAGGACTCGGCCCCATCGTCTCCCATGTGCTACTCTTCCTCGTCAGAGAATGGAACCCGAACGATGCCGGTGGACGTCAGATTGATGATGGACCCGTCTGGGGATGAGCCGCCGGCGTCCACCATGATGCGGTTGCGGTGCCCGGACTGATGCGCCATATGAGGCACCGGAGAATGCGACTCCGCCTCGCCGACGTCCGCTACCGCGAGGGCTGCCACCGCCTCCCGCGCTTGGTGCCTTGCACGGCATGCACGCTGTAGCGCCTAAGATGTGATTCTATCCCAATCACGTGATGAACTCATGATTGGGGCACAACCGCATTTCGAGCGCAGAGCAAGGTGGATATCATTACAACATACCATGTACTGAATAGATGAGAATAAAGGATAAAGGCTTACACTCGCCACAAGCTACAACATGAATACAACAGATCATCAATACATAGCAATCATCAAACAAAAGAGCAGGATCCCACTGCAGATGAAATCAAATGAAAAAGAAGAACGACATCCACCCTTCTAATCCCTGGCCCCGACCCAGAACCTATCCCTTGATCGAGGAAGAAGCAGAAGAACTCCAAAACAAGCACGCATCTCTCTCACGTTAGAACATCGCTTAACCTGTACCTGCAACTGTTGTTGTAGTAATCTGTGAGCCACGAGGACTCAGTAATCCCATTACCATGGGTATCAAGACTAGCAAAAGCTTAATGGGTATGGAATGGATAAGTGGTGAGGTTGTAGCAAGCACTAAGCATTGTATGATGGCTAACTTGTGAGTACAAGAGTAAGAAGAGTAAACTACGCATAGCGGTCACAACTAGTAATGATCAATAAGTGATTCTGAACTGCTTACGAACATAACCCCACTGTGTTCTCTTCCCGAACTTCCTCGAAAAGAGATGGTCACGGTTACGCACACAGTTGGTGTATTTTATTTCTTATTTAGTGTCAAGTTCTCTACAACCGAATATTATAAATTTCCAATCTGCCACATAACCACGGGCATGACTCTCGAAAAGATTTAAACCCTAGAGAGGTGTCCCAACTTAGTCCATTATAAACTCTCATGATCCGCGGAGGAAAATCTCCATCTCGGGACAACCCGATCAAGCTCGGAATCCCGGTGCACAAGACATTTCGACAATGGTAAAACAAAACCAGCAAGACCTCACGACGTGCCGACACCCCGATAGGAGCCGCGCGTATCTCGTCTCAGGCCACGATCAGATGGGTCAAGCTACGAGTAAAACCAGTCCTCGATTTTCCCCGTGGTGGCCCTGCAGGTTGCCCGGTTTGGACCAACACTCATGAGGAGCACGGGCCTGGGTTGTTGATTAATTATCCTCGAGTGCTAGCCGGTCCCTATGCAAATTTTAGTTATTTTTAGGCAAATGGTAAAACCAAAGTTGGGCCTTGCTGGAAGAGTTTTATTCAAAGTCAACTATCAAGGGGGTCCCATAAACCCCGACCGTGTTAGGAACACAAATCAAGGAAGATAACACCGGTATGATGGAAACTAGGGCGGCAAGAGTGGAACAAAACACCAGGCAAAAGTCCGAGCCTTCCACCCTTCACCAACTATATAGATGCATTAATTAAATAAGAGATATTATGACATCCCAAGATATCCATGTCCCCACATGGGCCGGCCTGCACTGCACCTGCAACTAGCAACACTATAAGAGGGTCCGAGCAAAGCGGTAACATAGCCAAACAACGGTTTGCTGGGATGGTGGAAAGGTTAGAGACTTATCATGGCAATTTAGGAGGCTTGATAAACAAGTGGTAGGTAGCGCGACATAGTGATAGCATCGAAACAACTAGCAAAGCAAATATAGTAGTGGTATCCAAGGTAACGGTCATCTTGCCTGAAATCCCGCTAGGAAGAAGATCGGGTCCATGAAGAAGACAAACGGGCGTAGTCGAACGAATCCTCACAATCACAACGATACCGGAACTATTGAGAAGAAGCACAACCGGAAAGAAGCAAACAACATGGTAATCACACTAGCATAAACATAGCATGACGCACAACCAAGTATGATGCATGTCCATTTTAATGAGTCATGGCATGGCAAAGTGCAACAAACAATACTACAAATTAAGTGAAACTCAATATGCAACGAGTTGCATATTGACGAAACACCACATTCAGTTATTTAGTTCGCTCTCGTTTATGTATATGACAAGATTAAATGTTGGTTAACATGGCAAGAGGTGAAGCACAATTAATCTATCTAGGCAGTTTAAATGAGACCGAAAGCAACAAACAACAATTCCAGAAAATCCTCATGTGCATATTTCGAATTTGGTAATGTTCTGCCTAAAACCATATTTTATTGTTGTTAAACAGGAAAATAAAGTGCACCAAGTTACTCTATGCATTTTTCCACCCCATTTACATATAAAGTTTATTTAATTTGGAGCTACGGTTATTTAGTTATGAAATAAACCATTTCAGCAAGTCATTATACAGATTAATGCAAACAACCATTTTAAACATTTTGAACAAAGATGAAAGCAACATATTATGAAACTAGATGAAATTCTAAGCATTTTTGATATATGGTTTGTTTTAGTCCGATGCACGGTTATGAAGTTATTATATGCATGAACATGGAGTACTTTTCTGTAAAACTGCAGTTCCTGGAAAAAATAGCTAAATTCGTCGAGAGGAAAAACATGACACGGGCCGAAACTGTACTTGGGCCAACGGTGCAAAGGTGGGTGCAGTAGTGGCTCACCATGGGCTGAGGCCCGTCGGTAGAGAGGAGGCCGGGCATGCCGGGAGAGGGGAGCGGCTTGGGCCGGCCTTGCTGGCATGCCTGGCGCGGAGCGCTTGAGCGATAGCGTGGTCAACGCTCGAGCAGAACGAGCGCTCGTTCGATGCAGGGCGGGCTTGAAGCAGAGGCCGGCGGCAGGACTTGCAGCGGATGCCTCGGCAGCCTGGAGCGGCTTGGGACTCCGGCGAAGGGCGGCGCGACGGGGAGCTGGCTGGAGGAGGCGGACCAGGTGGTCCTTGGGCAGGGAGGCGGGGAGGTCCTAGGCTCGGTGCGACTGGCGCATAGACTTGGCGGGGGCGAGCAGGGTAGCTGCGGCAGAGGCGCTCCAGCAGAGGGACTCGGCGGGGCGGAGCGATGCATGGGCTCTGGCATCAAGGGACGAAGGGGATGGACGGGTTCGAGGCTCTCCGGCGTGGATCGGCAGGGAACCACGGCGACGCAACAAGCTGGAGCTACGGGAGGCCATCCATGGCGGCGCTGCGAAGACAACACACAAAGAGAGAGAGAGCAGCGTGAGAGAGAGAGAGAGAGAGAAAAATACACTGGAGGGAGATATAGAGAAGGAAACAAGGAAGGAGAAGGGCGCGAGGGATCCTGGTGTTCCGATGTCTTGTGGTTGCTGGTGGCGCGAAGACAAGCAGAGGCTAGTGAAGACGGTTTCCTTGATCCAGATCGGATCAAGCATTGCGGGAGGCTCGGGCTGTGCGCGTGGAAGCCTCCTGGTCGCTGGATCTTGATCCGACGGCTAGGCTCGCGTTGGACGGCTAGATCGGGATGGATGCGCGGGGCTGCGATGGTTGGTCGGGCATGCAAAACGAGGAGGAGTGGCGGCCATGGTTGGATCGAGCATATCCCGAGGAAGGAGGAGACAGTGGGTGGTGGTGGCGAGGAGGATGGGATGGGACAGATTGCTAGGGGCATGGGTTAGACTAATTATATAGTAGGTGAGGAGATGTTTGGAGCTACTCGGGCCTTCCGATCGTAATTGGACGGTCCAGGATAAATAGGTTAGGTAGTCCAAATAAGAAACCAAAGATGTTTTAGAGATGTTTGAGGATGATCCGGACCCATCGATCACGACTGCCTGGTTCGAGTTCAGGACAGCTTCGGACTTGGTTGCGAGTGAGTTTTGCACACTGTGCAGAGAGGCTCAACTGATCGGACAAGAAAAGAATGGTTGGTATTTAAAGGGACAAGAAGGCAACAGGGAGAAGCGGGAACTATGATGGATGCAAGTTTGAAAAGAATGACGGCACGTAGTGACCAATGCGAATGATGCAAGGATGAATGCAACAAACAAATAATTAAGACACCTGGCACGCAAAACATGGAAGGCATCTGGAGCGTCAGTCTCGGGCTGTTACACACGCCATGCCATGGCCACGTGGGAGAGAGAGACGGTAGTCAATAGGGGGATCCAAACTAGGAATTGTGTGTGTGTGAGTGTGTGAGAGAGAGGGGGGAGAGAGTTTGTCTGATCGGTAAACAAATGAATAATCTCAGTTTTGGAACCGAGATGAAGACGGAAAGGAGACCCCAACAAACGGTGTGCGTGCGGGGGAGAGTAATTTTAGTCGTAGGAGTCATATCTAGAAAGATATAGGGTGCGTGAGAGAACCCTGGAGAGAAAGGCAAAGTGAAAGACGAGTGAGTGTGTGTGTGGCAGTGAAAAAGAAAGCTTAGGTAGCTATAGTGATACCAGAGAATGATAGAGACGTGAGAGATAATGAAAATTGTGTAATCTATGAACAGAGAGAGAGTGTGACACTTCTCGAGGGAGACGGTGAGAGACCGTTGAAAGGATCGAGAAGATGTGTCTAGAGGGGGGGGGGTGATTAGACCCTCAACAAAGAAAAGTAGCAGTTTTTAAGTTCTTCAGGTTAAGGTGGAGTTTTAGCACAAGTTTAACATACACAATACATTTCAAGCAAGCATGGCAAGAGTATATGAGTAGCGGAAAGTAAAGCATGCAATTTGCAAGAAAGTAAAGGGATGAGATTGGATTGTGCAAACGCAATTGGAGACACGAAGATTGTTGGCGTGGTTCTGATAGGTGGTGCTATCGTATATCCACGTTGATGGAGACTTCAACCCACGAAGGGTAACGATTGCGGGAGTCCACGGAGGGCTCCACCCACGAAGGGTCCACGAAGAAGCAACCTTGTCTATCCCACCATGGCCATCGCCCACGAAGGAGTTGCCTCACTTGGCTAGATCTTCACGAAGTAGGCGATCTCCTTGCCCTTACAAACTCCTTGGTTCGACTCCACAATCTTGACGAAGGCTCCCAAGTGACACCTAACCAATCTAGGAGACCACTCTCCAAAAGGTAATAGATGGTGTGTTGATGATGAACTCCTTGCTCTTGTGCTTCAAATGATAGTCTCCCCAACACTCAACTCTCTCTCACAGATTTGGATTTGGTGGAAAGATGATTTGAGTGGAAAGCAACTTGGGGAAGGCTAGAGATCAAGATTCTTGTGGTTGGATTGGAATATCTTGGTCTCAACACATGAGTAGGTGGTTCTCTCTCAGAAAATGAATGCTGGAAGTGTGGGCACGTTCTGGTGGCTTTCTCCACGAATGGAGGATGGGTGGAGGGGTATATATAGCCTCCACACAAAATCTAGCCGTTACGCACAATTCACCAAACTCGGTTGGACCGAATCGAGAAACTCGGTCACACCGATTTGGTTCAAAATGTGAACGTTAGAGTTTTCGGTGGGACCGATGTGCTAGGGTTAGGGTAAAACCTCCACTCGGTTTGACCGATTACACAAACTCGGTGAGACCGATTTTGGTAATAAGCAAAACAGAGAGTTGGTCAAGCAAACTCGGTGGGACCGTTTGCATATCTCAGTGAGACTGAAATGATTGCAACAGGCAACAAAGAGTTTGCAAGCCCATCTCGGTGAGGCCAAACTGAGTAGGGTTTCTGGCAGTGGCTATGTCAAGTGAACTCGGTGGCGCCGGATAGATCAAGTCTGTAGGGCCGAGTTTGACTTTTGATTTGGGACAAATGTGGAAATGAGAAAGTAGTTGAGGGCTTTGGAGCATATCACTAAGCACTTTGAGCAAGCAAGTCATTAAGCAACACCTCATCCCCTTTTAATAGTATTGGCTTTTCCTATGGACTCAAATGTGATCTTGGATCACTAAAATGAAATTGAAGAGTCTTGAGCTTTTGCCAATCCTTGTCCTTAGTTTCTTGAACGGGTTCCACATCCTCTTGTCCATCCCACTCCACTGTTGAACTCATCTGAAATATACTAGATGAAAATATTAGTCCAACAAGATATATGTTGACATTAATTACCAAAATCACCCAGGGAGCACTTGTGCTTTCAATCTCCCCCTTTTTGGTAATTGATGACAACATACATCAAAGCTTTACGTAAAGATATAAGGAATATCAAGTAAAGCTTTGGAAGGACATGTAACATGCATAGGCTCCCCCTACATGTATGCAATCATGTAAATATGGAATATTAGAGCATGTGAATGCATAAGCATGATAGAGCAAGCAATGAGTTACATGTATCTTGGTTATATGCATCAGAGCAAATGATATAGATACAGGAAATATACCTTCATGTTCATGAGTCCCTCTTGCAAACAATATGTACATCAACAAGAGATCATCATGCACATGAGTGTGATGCATATACTTACCTTGTGGTCTTGAGCTGGCTTTGGAAGAGATGAACCTGAGTAAACAAGGTTAGATAACACAGAAACATCTACTAAACAGAGCAAACAGCAAGCCACAAGAGTACCAAGATTGGGATGACATGTAGTGAGTGAGTACTAGGTACTCTATTGGATATAGACATGTCCCCAAAGGGTAAAGATATGCAATGAATTCGAAGATTTCCTTCCCTTAGATGTCTTTCTCCCCTTGAATCTTATATGGGATAATGGGAGAAGGTAGGGAAAAGAAAATAAGAGAGCAAAACAAGAAAATCAAAGCAAAACAATCATAACACACATTAACATGTATTTTCCCCTCTTAAAGACATGTGACTTCTCTCCTCTTTGAATACCAAGTGATGAGGACATCAATACCATTGTTACACCCACATCCCCTACTTCTACATATACTGGACCAATTACTAGAGCTCGCGCACGCCAATTAAATTATCAGGTACTTTCATTTCTTGGTGATAAATCTAATGTTCATGAGAATATGATGCTGCCTAAATTGGATACATTTGTTTTGCTTACGAATGAAGGGCCTGTCATGGATAAGAGGGCTGAACACTGGAGCAAGACCAAGCATGGAGATGATGGCATGCGCAAGGGGAAGAAGAACGGAGTTACAAGTGATGATTTGAGGACTTTGAAGCCACCATAAGGAGTGCATGAAGCCTTGGACGAAATATACAAGATGCGACTTCATAAATTTCTTCCAGAGGCTATTCTAGGTGCCGCGTCACCTTATTATTGGGCCAGGCCCATGTAATTTCGAAATACTTGAGTATAGGCTGTTTTTAGAGTTCGTATGTGTGGGGAAACAAGAGTTAGGGTTGATTTCGGACCCTTCCTCCAAGGGCCACGAAATTCCCCCCCTCTTCCTCCATATATACAGCCCTTAGGGCGTCATTTAGACTTTGGGTTTTGTTTAGATTAAAGTTCACCATAGCTGCAACTTTGCGTACTTCGTTTGTGTTCAACGACCAGACAAAGGCGTCACAGAACCCCACCTTGATCAATAAAGCTTTCCTCTTATATTCGCAATATCCAGATTGCATTTTTAGTTTCTTGCTTGTTCCTCGTGTGCCTGCAGGAAACAGACCTTCGTGGTCAGGTTGATCGTGCTCCGGCGTGGTCAATAACCTCTCGGAGTTGGTTTAGCGATTGCTAAGGCGTGACGTTCTCGCACGTTCGTAGTCGGATTGTCAAAGTCGACTTCCTCCAAAATGATAGCCACCATCTCATCGAAAGACGGGACACCTTTGCCTCTATCAAGTGGTATCAGAGTTTCCAGGTTGCTCGGTGAGATTTTACAATTTTTCGTAGTTTAGATCGAGTCTGTTCTTCTTACCTACAGTCCACGAAACAGCCAAAAAAATTAGGGTTAGTTCATCATATCCGAACCAGTATGAGCCCTTGCATAGTCTTTTCAGTATTTTGCTTTGTTGAATTTGCAGTTGCATCGTCGTGTCAAGTTGCTGGTCTTAGCATCTAGTTTCCCTTAGAGTTTCGAGTTCCGTTCACAAGTTGTCACGCCGCCGCCGCACCATCGTCATCGTTCCTGCCATATACCACCACCACCAACATATTCCTTACCGCTGCCATATACATCTGCCTGTACACCACCAATCCGAGTCCACATATACATCCGCCTGTCCACCACCAATCCGAGTCCACATATACATCCGCCTGTCCACCACCAATCCGAGTCCACATATACATCTGCCTGTCCACCACCACTCCGACTACTTTTCATATTAGGTTTGTTTTTGCAATCCATCTATTTTCCGTTTCGTGTTTCCTTGCCTGAGTAGGTCTCGAAAAAAAAGAGTCTGGAGACCCCTGGGCAGTTTTTAGGCCAAAATTTCGGCGTCCAAAAATATTTTTTCCCTATCCTATTTTAGGCTATTCTAAGTCTTTTGAGACACTCGCCATCATAGTGATTTTTTGTCGCACTTTTTCATCGTCGCTGCACTGATTTCCGACAAAAAAAATTCAATTTTTTTCGTGCCTATCCTGTTAGTTTGACTTGGGAAGAGTTTTGAGACACTCGCCATTATAGTGATTTTTCGCAAAAAAAGAGCGCAAAAAAAATTCAGAGTGTGCTTTTCCCTTGTTTACGTGTCGCGCCATGATTTTGTTCGTGTTCTAGGCTCGCGTCTCTAGTACGGTCTAGCCTAGGACCAACAAAGTACCGTCGTTGAGCGTTTATTACACTTTGCATCTCTGAATTGATTATTGCTGACCCTTTTTGCTACCATATTATAAGCCTTCCTAGCTCCACATACATCTACGTCGTGTGTTGACTCTCCTTGGTAATCGCTCTATCCAAGCTTTGAGAGTTTTGACTACAACGGTTGCCGATCACCGCCTGCTGCTAGGTAAGAACTGGTAAGAATTTGAGATTTTGCTTGACGGATTTGTGACACCCACCACCACCTTTTTCTAGTAGTCTGTAGGATCATATTCTTGTGTGTTTCTATTGCTGCTAACCATGGCAGGATCACAAGTCGATGAGACTGACTGGGAGAACATGACGAATAAGGAGTTGCATGATAAATTTCAGCAAATGATGACTCAACAGGTGCAATATGTGCTGACCAATTTTGAAGAGGCCATGGATAAGATAACTGGCCTTGAGAAGACGTTCGAAACAAAGCTAGATAACAGATTTAATGAACTGCTTGCGCGTCTTCCACAACCACCACCGGCTGCACCTGCCGCACCTCTACAACAACAACAACAACGACTACCTCCATGTCGCGAAACAGCCCTCCGCCGAGCGAGCCGTCTCCCTCTTGAGCCTGGCCAAACTGTTGGTGCTGCTGTTGATACTTCTGTGGCTCCTGCTGCTGATGAGGAGGAGGATGATTATGCGGTAGATTACAAGGATGAGGTTGATCAAAATCAGAACTACGTGCAACCACCAGCACCAGGTCGTCCACATGCAAATAATCGCAATGGTAGGGCTGCATTACCAGCTCAGGTACGAGACCATGACCAGCTTCCTAAACTGAAATTGAATATTCCACCATTTGAGGGTAGATATGTTCCTGATATATATCTTACTTGGGAGTTAGAAACCGAACAACGTTTTACATGTTTAGAATATCCCGAGGAGAGACGTGTTGCTGCTGCATTTTGTGCTTTCACTAGTTTTGCTTGTGTGAGGTGGTCTGAACATCGTAGATTATATCCGAATAATATTCCAACTACTTGGGCTGCTTTGAAAACTGCTATGCGTACTCGTAGGGTTCCACCATATTATCAACGGGAATTACTTAAAAAATTGCAGCGTTTAAGAGAAGGAAAAATTCTGTAGAGGAATATTATCAGGAATGACAAACTGGCATGATTAGATGTGGTATTGTTGACGATAATGAAGCTATGATTGGACGTTTTATGGGTGGATTAAATAGAGACATTCAGACCATTCTAGAGTATAAGGAGTATAATAATATCACTCGTTTATTCCATCTTGCTTGTAAAGCTGAACGTGAAGTGCAGGATTGACAGGCATTGGAACGAACTAACTTTTCTGCAGGTTGACCTTCCTCATGGACACCGCGTGCATCCTCTACTTCCACACATTCTACTGCATCAGCACCTCCATCAGCTGCCACCTCCAGTCGTGATACAAGAAAGCAGGCACAACCACCACTATCTACCAAGAGCACACCTGTTGGGCCTGCATAGAGCTCTTCTTCTTCCATGGCATCAAAAGGGCACACAAGTGATATTATTTGTCGTCGTTGTAAGGGAAGAGTTCATTATGCGAGAGAATGCAAATCTCAACGTGTGATGATTGCTATTGAGGATGGTGGGTATGAGTCCGCTAGTGACTACGATGAGGAGACTTTGGCTCTTATTACACGTGAAGAACACGGTGGAGATAATTCTGATCATGAGACGCAATACATGGCTCCTGAAGATGCTGATAGGTATGGATGTTTAGTTGCTCAACGTGTTTTGAGTGTGCAGGTCACACAAGCTGAGCAAAATCAGCGGCATAATTTGTTCCAGACAAAGGGAGTTGTGAAGGAACGTTCTGTTCGCGTCATCATAGATGGAGGGAGCTGCAACAAGTTGGCTAGCATGGAGATGGTGGAGAAGCTATCTCTCACCACACGACCATGTCCACATCCTTACCACATCCAATGGTTCAACAACAACGGCAAGGTTAAGGTAACACATACTGTTCATGTGCATTTTAGTATCTCTACATATGCTAATTATGTTGATTGTGATGTGGTACCCATGCGAGCGTGTTCCTTATTACTTGGTAGACCATGGCAATTTGATAAAAATTCTGTACACCATGGTAGAAACAATCAGAATACTCTTGTTCATAAGGATAAACATATTACTTTGCTTCCTATGTCCCCTGATTCCATTTTGAAAGATGATATTAATAGAGCTAATAAAGCAAAATAGGAGAAAAATAAGAGTGAAAATCAGATTGTGGCAAAAGAATTTGAGCAACAAATGAAGCCTAATAATAAACCTGAAGGAAATATACCCTAGAGGCAATAATAAAGTTACATAATACTTGTGTGAATACATACACAAACAGAGTGTCACTAGTATGCCTCTACTTGACTAGCTCGTTGATCAAAGATGGTTATTTTTCCTAGCCATAGACATGAGTTGTCATTTGATTAACGGGATCACATCATTAGGAGAATGATGTGATTGACTTGACCCATTCCGTTAGCTTAGCACTCGATCGTTTAGTATGTTGCTATTGCTTTCTTCATGACTTATACATGTTCCTATGACTATGAGATTATGCAACTCCCGTTTACCGGAGGAACACTTTGTGTGCTACTAAACGTCACAACGTAACTGGGTGATTATAAAGGTGCTCTACAGGTGTCTCCGAAGGTACTTGTTGGGTTGGCATATTTTGAGATTAGGATTTGTCACTCCGATTGTCGGAGAGGTATCTCTGGGCCCACTCGGTAATGCACATCACTTAAGCCTTGCAAGCATTGCAACTAATGAGTTACTTGCGGGATGATGTATTACGGAACGAGTAAAGAGACTTGACGGTAACGAGATTGAACTAGGTATTGAGATACCTACGATCGAATCTCGGGCAAGTAACATACCGATGACAAAGGGAACAACGTATGTTGTTATGCGGTCTGACCGATAAAGATCTTCGTAGAATATGTGGGAGCCAATATGAGCATCCAGGTTCCGCTATTGTTTATTGACGGGAGACGTGTCTCGGTCATGTCTACATAGTTCTCGAACCCGTAGGGTCCGCACGCTTAACGTTTCGATGACAGTTATATTATGAGTTTATATGTTTTGATGTACCGAAGGTTGTTCGGAGTCCCAGATGTGACCACGGACATGACGAGGAGTCTCCAAATGGTCGAGACATGCAGATTGATATATTGGAAGCCTATATTTGGATATCGGAAGTGTTCCGGGTGAAATCGGGATTTTACCGGAGTACCGGAGGGGTTACCGGAACCCCCCGGGGGTTAATGGGCCATAGTGGGCCTTAGTGGAGAAGAGGAGAGGCGTCCAGGGCAGGGCCGCGCGACCCTCCCCTAGTCCGAATAGGACAAGGAGAGGGGGGCGCCCCCTTTTCCTTCTCCTCCTCCACCTCTTCCCCCCTTCTCCTATTCCAACAAGGAAGGGAGGGAGTCCTACTCCCGGTGGGAGTAGGACTCCTCCTGGCGCGCCTCCTCCCTGGCCGGCCGCACCTCCCCCCTTGCTCCTTTATATAAGGGGGCAGGGGGGCACCCTAAACACACAACAATTGATCGTTTTATCTTTTAGCCGTGTGCGGTGCCCCCTCCACCATAGTCCACCTTGATAATACTGTAGCGGTGCTTAGGCGAAGCCCTGCGTCGGTAGAACATCATCATCGTCACCACGCAGCCGCGCTGACGAAACTCTCCCTCAACACTCGGCTAGATCGGAGTTCGAGGGACGTCATCGGGCTGAACGTGTGCTGAACTCGGAGGTGCCGTGCGTTCGGTACTTGATCGGTCGGATCGTGAAGACGTACGACAACATCAACCGCGTTGTGATAATGCTTCCGCTTTCGGTCTACGAGGGTACGTAGACAACACTCTCCCCTCTCGTTGCTATGCATCACCATGATCTTGCGTGTGCGTAGGATTTTTTTTTGAAATTACTACATTCCCCAACAGTGATATCAGAGCCAGGTTTTATGCGTAGATGTCATATGCACGAGTAGAACACAAGTGAGTTGTGGGCGATATAAGTCATACTGCTTACCAGCATGTCATACTTTAGTTCGGCGGTATTGTTGGATGAAGCGTCCCGGACCGACATTACGCGTACGCTTACGCGAGACTGGTTCTACCGACGTGCTTTGCACACAGGTGGCTGGCGGGTGTCAGTTTCTCCAACTTTAGTTGAACCGAGTGTGGCTACGCCCGGTCTTTGCGAAGGTTAAAACAGCACCAACTTGACAAACTATCGTTGTGGTTTTGATGCATAGGTAAGAACGGTTCTTGCTAAGCCCGTAGCAGCCACGTAAAATTTGCAACAACAAAGTAGAGGACGTCTAACTTGTTTTTGCAGGGCATGTTGTGATGTGATATAGTCAAGACATGATGCTAAATTTTATTGTATGAGATGATCATGTTTTGTAACCAAGTTATCGGCAACTGGCAGGAGCCATATGGTTGTCGCTTTATTGTATGCAATGCAATCGCCCTGTAATGCTTTACTTTATCACTAAGCGGTAGCGATAGTCGTAGAAGCATAAGATTGGCGAGACGACAACGATGCTACGATGAAGACCAAGGTGTCGCGCCGGTGACGATGGTGATCATGACGGTGCTTCGGAGATGGAGATCACAAGCACAAGATGATGATGGCCATATCATATCACTTATATTGATTGCATGTGATGTTTATCTTTTATGCATCTTATCTTGCTTTGATTGACGGTAGCATTATAAGATGATCCCTCACTAAATTATCAAAGTATAAGTGTTTTCCCTGAGTATGCACCGTTGCGAAAGTTCTTCGTGCTGAGACACCACGTGATGATCGGGTGTGATAGGCTCTACGTTCAAATACAACGGGTGCAAAACAGTTGCACACGCGGAATACTCAGGTTAAGCTTGACGAGCCTAGCATATAACAGATATGGCCTCGGAACACGGAGACCAAAAGGTCGAGCGTGAATCATATAGTAGATATGATCAACATAGTGATGTTCATCGTTGAAACTATTCCATCTTACGTGATGATCGGACATGGTTTAGTTGATATGGATCACGTGATGACTTAGAGGATTAGAGGGATGTCTATCTAAGTGGGAGTTCTTAAGTAATATGATTAATTGAACTTAAATTTATCATGAACTTAGTACCTGATAGTATCTTGCTTGTCTATGTTGATTGTAGATAGATGGCCCGTGCTGTTGTTCCTTTGAATTTTAATGCGTTCCTTGAGAAAGCAAAGTTGAAAGATGATGGTAGCAATTACACGGACTGGGTCCGTAACTTGAGGATTATCCTCATTGTTGCACAGAAGAATTACGTCCTGGAAGCACCGCTGGGTGCCAGGCCTGCTGCCGATGCAACTGACGACGTTAAGAACGTCTGGCAGAGCAAAGCTAATGACTACTCGATAGTTCAGTGTGCCATGCTTTACGGCTTAGAACCGGGACTTCAACGACGTTTTGAACGTCATGGACAATATGAGATGTTCCAGGAGTTGAAGTTAATATTTCAAGCAAATGCTCGGATTGAGAGATATGAAGTCTCCAATAAATTTTGCAGCTGCAAGATGGAGGAGAATAGTTCTGTCAGTGAGCATATACTCAAGTTGTCTGGGTACTGCAATCACTTGATTCAACTGGGAGTTAATCTTCCGGATGATAGCATCATTGATAGAATTCTCCAATCACTGCCACCAAGCTACAAGAGCTTCGTGATGAACTATAACATGCAAGGGATGTATAAGACGATTCCCGAGCTCTTCGCAATGCTAAAGGCTGCGGAGGTAGAAATCAAAAAGGAGCATCAAGTGTTGATGGTCAATAAGACCATCAGTTTCAAGAAAAAGGGCAAAGGGAAAAAGAAGGGGAACTTCAAGAAGAACAACAAGCAAGTTGCTGTTCAGGAGAAGAAACCCAAGTCTGGACCTAAGCCGGAGACTGAGTGCTTCTACTACAAGCAGACTGGTCACTGGAAGCGGAACTGCCCCAAGTATTTGGCGGATAAGAAGGATGGCAAGGTGAACAAAGGTATATGTGATATACATGTTATTGATGTGTACCTTACTAATGCTCGCAGTAGCACCTGGGTATTTGATACTGGTTCTGTTGCTAATATTTGCAACTCGAAACAGGGGCTACAGATTAAGCGAAGATTGGCTAAGGACGAGGTGACGATGCGCGTGGGAAATGGTTCCAAAGTCGATGTGATCGCGGTCGGCACGCTACCTCTACATCTACCTTCGGGATTAGTTTTAGACCTAAATAATTGTTATTTGGTGCCAGCGTTAAGCATGAACATTATATCTGGATCTTGTTTGATGCGAGACGGTTATTCATTGAAATCAGAGAATAATGGTTGTTCTATTTATATGAGTAATATCTTTTATGGTCATGCACCCTTGAAGAGTGGTCTATTTTTGTTGAATCTCGATAGTAGTGATACACATATTCATAATATTGAAGCCAAAAGATGCAGAGTTGATAATGATAGTGCAACTTATTTGTGGCACTGCCGTTTAGGTCATATCGGTGTAAAGCGCATGAAGAAACTCCATACTGATGGACTTTTGGAACCACTTGATTATGAATCACTTGGTACTTGCGAACCGTGCCTCATGGGCAAGATGACTAAAACGCCGTTCTCCGGAACTATGGAGAGAGCAACAGATTTTTTGGAAATCATACATACAGATGTATGTGGTCCGATGAATGTTGAGGCTCGTGGCGGACATCGTTATTTTCTCACCTTCACAGATGATTTAAGCAGATTGGGTATATTTACTTAATGAAACATAAGTCTGAAACATTTGAAAAAGTTCAAAGAATTTCAGAGTGAAGTTGAAAATCATCGTAACAAGAAAATAAAGTTTCTACGATCTGATCGTGGAGGAGAATATTTGAGTTATGAGTTTGGTCTTCATTTGAAACAATGCGGAATAGTTTCGCAACTCACGCCACCCAGAACACCACAGCGTAATGGTGTGTCCGAACGTCGTAATCGTACTCTACTAGATATGGTGCGATCTATGATGTCTCTTACTGATTTACCGCTATCGTTTTGGGGTTATGCTTTAGAGACGGCCGCATTCATGTTAAATAGGGCACCATCAAAATCCGTTGAGACGGCACCTTATGAACTGTGGTTTGGCAAGAAACCAAAGTTGTCGTTTCTTAAAGTTTGGGGCTGCGATGCTTATGTGAAAAAGCTTCAACCTGATAAGATAGAACCCAAATCGGAGAAATGTGTCTTCATAGGATACCCAAAGGAGACTGTTGGGTACACCTTCTATCACAGATCCGAAGGCAAGACTTTTGTTGCAAAATTCGAAATCTTTCTGGAGAAGGAGTTTCTCTCGAAAGAAGTGAGTGGGAGGAAAGTAGAACTTGATGAGGTAACTGTACCTGCTCCCTTATTGGAAAGTAGTTCATCACAGAAACCGGTTTCGGCGACACCTACACCAATTAGTGAGGAAGTTAATGATGATGATCATGGAACTTCAGATCAAGTTGTTACTGAACCTCGTAGGTCAACCAGAGTAAGATCCGCACCAGAGTGGTACGGTAATCCTGTTCTGGAGGTTATGTTACTAGACCATGACGAACCTACGAACTATGAAGAAGCGATGGTGAGCCCAGATTCCGCAAAATGGCTCGAGGCCATGAAATCTGAGATGGGATCCATGTATGAGAACAAAGTGTGGACTTTGGTTGACTTGCCCGATGATCGGCAAGCAATTGAGAATAATGGATCTTCAAGAAGAAGACTGACGTTGACGGTAATGTTACTGTCTATAAAGCTCGACTTGTTGCAAAAGGTTTTCGACAAGTTCAAGGGATTGACTACGATGAGACATTCTCACCCGTAGCGATGCTTAAGTCTGTCCGAATCATGTTAGAAATTGCCGCATTTTATGAGTATGAAATTTGGCAAATGGATGTCAAAACTGCATTCCTGAATGGATTTCTGGAAGAAGAGTTGTATATGATGCAATCGAAAGGTTTTGTCGATCCAAAGGGAGCTAACAAAGTGTGCAAGCTCCAGCGATCCATTTATGGACTGGTGCAAGCCTCTCGGAGTTGAAATAAACGCTTTGATAGTGTGATCAAAGCATTTGGTTTTGTACAGACTTTTGGAGAAGCCTGTATTTACAAGAAAGTGAGTGGGAGCTCTGTAGCATTTCTAATATTATATGTAGATGACATATTGCTGATTGGAAATGATATAGAATTTCTGAATAGCATAAAGGGATACTTGAATAAGAGTTTTTCAATGAAAGACCTCGGTGAAGCTGCGTATATATTGGGCATCAAGATCTATAGAGATAGATCAAGACGCTTAATTGGACTTTCACAAAGCACATACCTTGACAAAGTTTTGAAGAAGTTCAAAATGGATCAAGCAAAGAAAGGGTTCTTGCCTGTGTTACAAGGTGTGAAGTTGAGTAAGACTCAATGCCCGACCACTGCAAAAGATTGAGAGAAGATGAAAGATGTTCCCTATGCTTCAGCCATAGGCTCTATCATGTATGCAATGCTGTGTACCAGACCTGATGTGTGCCTTGCTATAAGTTTAGCAGGGAGGTACCAAAGGAATCCATGAGTGGATCACTGGACAGCGGTCAAGAACATCCTGAAATACCTGAAAAGGACTAAGGATATGTTTCTCGTTTACGGAGGTGACAAAGAGCTCATCGTAAATGGTTACGTTGATGCAAGCTTTGACACTGATCCAGACGATTCTAAATTGCAAACCGGATACGTGTTTACATTGAACGGTGGAGCTGTCAGTTGGTGCAGTTCTAAACAAAGCGTCGTGGCGGGATCTACGTGTGAAGCGGAATACATAGCTGCTTCGGAAGCAGCAAATGAAGGAGTCTGGATGAAGGAGTTCATATCCGATCTAGGTGTCATACCTAGTGCATCGGGTCCAATGAAAATCTTTTGTGACAATACTGGTGCAATTGCCTTGGCGAAGGAATCCAGATTTCACAAGAGAACCAAGCACATCAAGGGACGCTTCAATTCCATCCGGGATTTAGTCCAGGTGGGAGACATAGAAATTTGCAAGATACATACAGATCTGAATGTTGCAGACTCGTTGAATAACCCTCTTCCACGAGCAAAACATGATCAGCACCAAGACTCCATGGGTGTTAGAATCATTACTGTGTACTCTAGATTATTGACTCTAGTGCAAGTGGGAGACTGAAGGAAATATGCCCTAGAGGCAATAATAAAGTTATTATTTATTTCCTTATATCATGATAAATGTTTATTATTCATGCTAGAATTGTATTAACCGGAAACATAATACTTGTGTGAATACATAGACAAACAGAGTGTCACTAGTATGCCTCTACTTGACTAGCTCTGTAACACCCCGGATGTAACTTCCCATATTTGTAACTCCAACTCTTGCCATTTTCGGCTATGTGCTATGATAGTCCTTCCGTGGTTGTGTTTTGTCTCTCATTTTGCATTTTGTTCATGTCATGCATCTCATATCATGTCATCATGTGCATCTCATTTTGCATACGTGTCCGTCTCATGCATCCGAGCATTTTCCCCGTTGTCCGTTTTGCAATCCGACACTCCCACCTCCTCCAACGCACCCCTCTTGTTTCGTTTCGTGAGCGGGTGTTGAACGTTTCGTGAGAGGTGTATGCCATGTATTTTTGTGATCTATGTGGTGACTAGCACAAGCATGCAAACTAGGCTTCGTGATGTTTCTGATTTCAGGGACTTAGTAAAATTTACCAAGTCTGTGACTGCTGTTATTTCGTTGCTAGGTATCATTGTGGCTACAGAGAGATCCATGCTCCTTTTGGTGGTGTTAAGTAAAGATGTTTTGTAGATATAGTTGTGATCTATCCATCCATGCCCTTGTTTGAAATTATGGAGTTCCATAGCATGTCTTAATCTTGCTCTACTTTTGCTATAAAATATTTCTGGCAGATTGATAACATGATATTCAATTTTTCCAAGCTTGTTGTAGTTGATCCTTTCATGCTATGAACTTGCTCTTGCCATGGATAGCTTCATAAACATGCCATCTTGCTGTAGGTATGCTTTTTTTTGTCATGAATTGCTTTGAGGTGAGTGAATCAAGCTCACCAAGATGCCTTCATATTACTGTTTCTGCCATGCTCTGTTTTCTGCCAAGTCTGAAACCTGTTAAAGAAACTTGCTATGTCTACATGGTTGCCATCGTATCTTCTGGTCCTTTTTGGCTTATGGTCAGTAAGGGACTTTTGTTTTACGCATTTAGTAGATTCATTCCGTGCCTTGTTTTGCTATGTTAAGATCCTGTAGCATGTTGATTTCGTGCTCTGAACATTGCTACCTGATGCTGTTTCTGCCATGTCCAGTAATTTCACCAAGTCTGTGAACCTGATATCTTTTGCACTTTTTCCATGCTTGTTTGAACCTGCTGTGTTGTGATCTAGCCGTAGCTCAGTGTTCATCTTTTGTCAAGCATCTCCTGTAGATTACTGCCATATGCTTTGTTGCTATGTTGGAGTGCTGTAGCTTGTTACTTGTTGCATTCTAAGTGCTATTATGCTGTTAATCACAGATTTGTGTCATTCTTGTTTTGCTTGCCATTTGCAAACCGTGCATCCGTTTCCGGTGATCTTTATATCGATTTCGACCGAAATCATCTCATCTTTCCAGTGGCATGCTTGGTTTGCCAAGTTACTGCTTTGTTCATCATTTTTCTTCCGGAGCACGCATATGCATTGCATATCATATCCCGCATATCATACATGTTTTGCATCATGTTGCTTGTGCATTTCCCGTGATTGATTGTGGTTCCGTTGCTTGTGTTCTTGTTTTGGGTAGAGCCAGGAGACGAGTTTGTGAACGAGGAACCTGTTGAGTACGCATACGAGGATCAAGCTTTCGACAACTCTGAGAACCTTCCAGGCAAGATGACCATACCCTCAAAATCACTTCTATCTTTGCTTTGCTAGTTGTTCATTCTATTGCCATGCTGCGCTACCTACCACTTGCTATATCATGCCTCCCATATTGCCATGTCAAGCCTCTAACCATCCTTTCCTAGCAAACCGTTGTTTGGCTAAGTTACCGCTTTTGCTCAGCCCTTCCTATAGCGTTGCTAGTTGCAGGTGAAGTTGAAGTTGGTTCCATGTTGGAACATGGATATTTTGGATATCACAATATCTCTTATTTAATTAATGCATCTCTATATTTGGTAAAGGGTGGAAGGCTCGGCCTTATGCCTGGTGTTTTGTTCCACTCTTGCCGCCTTAGTTTCCGTCATACCGGTATTATGTTCCTTGAGTTTGCGTTCCTTACGCGGTTGGGTGATTTATGGGACCCCCTTGAAAGTTCGCCTTGAATAAAACTCCTCCAGCAAGGCCCAACCTTGGTTTTACCATTTGCCACCTAAGCCTTTTCCCTTGGGTTTTCGTGAGCCCGAGGGTCATCTTTATTTAACCCCCCCGGGCTAGTGCTCCTTCGAGTGTTGGTCCGAACCGAGCAACCTGCGGGGCCACCTCGGGGGAACTCGAGGCCTGGTTTTACTCGTAGCTTGACTTATCCGGTGTGCCCTGAGAACGAGATATGTGCAGCTCCTATCGGGATTTGTCGGCACATCGGGCGGCTTTGCTGGTCTTGTTTTACCATTGTCGAAATGTCTTGTAAACCGGGATCCCGAAACTGATCGGGTCTTTCCGGGAGAAGGTTTATCCTTCGTTGACCATGAGAGCTTATAATGGGCTAAACTGGGACACCCCTGCAGGGTATTATCTTTCGAAAGCCGTGCCCGCGGTTATGAGGCAGATGGGAATTTGTTAATGTCCGGTTGTAGAGAACTTGTCACTTGACCCAATTAAAATACATAAACCGTGTGTGTAGCCGTGATGGTCTCTTCTCGGCGGAGCCCGGGAAGTGAACACGGTTTGTGTTATGCATGAACGTAAGTAGTTTCAGGATCACTTCTTGATCATTTCTAGCTTCGCGACCGTTGCGTTGCTTCTCTTCTCGCTCTCATTTGCGTATGTTAGCCACCATATATGCTTAGTGCCTGCTGCAGCTCCACCTCATTACACCATCCTTTCCTATAAGCTTAAATAGTTTTGATCTCGCGGGTGTGAGATTGCTGAGTCCTCGTGACTCACAGATTCTACCAAAACAGTTGCAGGTGTGGACGATGCCAGTGCAGATGACGCAACCGAGCTCAAGTGGGAGTTCGACAAGGAACGTGGTCGTTACTATGCTTCGTTTCCTGATGATCAGTAGTGGAGCCCAGTTGGGACGATCGGGGATCTAGCATTTGGGGTTATCTTATTTTCATTTGGATTTTGACCGTAGTCGGTCTATGTGTGGATTTTGGATGATGTATGAATTATATTTATGTATTGTGTGAAGTGGCGATTGTAAGCCAACTCTCGTTATCCCATTCTTGTTCATTACATGGGATTGTGTGAAGATGACCCTTCTTGCGACAATACCACAATGCGGTTATGCCTCTAAGTCGTGCCTCGACACGTGGGAGATATAGCCGCATCGTGGGCATTACAAGCTCGTTGATCAAAGATGGTTATGTTTCCTAGATATAGACATGACTTGTCATTTGATTAACGGGATCACATCATTAGGAGAATGATCTGATTGACTTGACCCATTACGTTAGCTTAGCACTCGATCGTTTAGTATGTTGCTATTGCTTTCTTCATGACTTATACATGTTCCTATGACTATGAGATTATGCAACTCCCGTTTACCGGAGGAACACTTTGTGTGCTACCAAACGTCACAACGTAACTGGGTGATTATAAAGGTGCTCTACAGGTGTCTCCGAAGGTACTTGTTGGGTTGGCGTATTTCAAGATTAGGATTTGTCACTCCGATTGTCGGAGAGGCATCTCTGGGCCCACTCGGTAATGCACATCACTTAAGCCTTGCAAGCATTGCAACTAATGAGTTAGTTGCGGGATGATGTATTACGGAACAAGTAAAGAGACTTGCCGGTAACGAGATTGAACTAGGTATTGAGATACCGACGATCAAATCTCGGGCAAGTAACATCCCGATGACAAAGGGAATAGCGTATGTTGTTATGTGGTCTGACCGATAAAGATCTTCGTAGAATATGTGGGAGCCAATATGAGCATCCAGGTTCCGCTATTGGTTATTGACCGGAAGCGTGTCTCGGTCATGTCTACATAGTTCTCGAACCCGTAGGGTCCGCACGCTTAACGTTTCGATGACAGTTATATTATGAGTTTATATGTTTTAATGTACCGAAGGTTGTTCGGAGTCCCGGATGTGATCACAGACATGACGAGGAGTCTCGAAATGGTCGAGACATGAAGATTGATATATTGGAAGCCTATATTTGGGAATCGGCAGTGTTCCGGGTGAAATCGGGATTTTACCGGAGTATTGGAGGGGTTACCGGAACCCCCCGGGGGTTAATTGGCCATAGTGGGCCTTAGTGGAGAAGAGGAGAGGCGGCCAGGGCAGGGCCACGCGCCCCTCCCCCCTAGTCCGAATAGGACAAGGAGAGGGGGGCGGCGCCCCCCTTTTCCTTCTCCTCCTCCACCTCTTTCCCCCCTTCTCCTATTCGAACAAGGAAGGGAGCGATTCCTACTCTCGGTGGGAGTAGGACTCCTCCTGGCACGCCTCCTCCCTGGCCGGCCGCACCTCCCCCCTTGCTCCTTTATATACGGGGGCAGGGGGCACCCTAAACACACAACAATTGATCGTTTGATCTTTTAGCCGTGTGCGGTGCCCCCCTCCACCATAGTCCACCTCGATAATACTGTAGCGGTGCTTAGGCGAAGCCCTGCGTTGGTAGAACATCATCATCTTCACCACGCCGTCGTGCTGATGAAACTCTCCCTCAACACTCGGCTGGATCGGAGTTCGAGGGACGTCATCGGGCTGAACGTGTGCTGAACTCGGAGGTGCCGTGCGTTCGGTACTTGATCGGTCTGATCGTGAAGACGTACGACTACATCAACCGCTTGTGCTAACGCTTCCGCTTTCGGTCTACGAGGGTACGTAGACAACACTCTCCCCTCTCGTTGCTATGCATCACCATGATCTTGCGTGTGCGTAGGATTTTTTTTGAAATTACTACGTTCCCCAACAAAACCATCTAGTGTTGCTTCTAAAATTAAATTGAAAAGTGCATGTTTACTTGCCACCAAATCTAATATTGACGAGCTAGATTTTAGCAAATCTGTTTGCTATGCTTTTGTGTGCAAAGAGGCATTATTTTCATTTGAGGACGTGCCTTCCTCTTTGCCTCCTGCTGTTACTAACATTTTGCAAGAGTTCGCCGACGTCTTTCCACAAGACGTGCCACCGGGATTACCACCTATTCGAGGGATTGAGCATCAGATTGACTTAATTCCCGGTGCATCGCTACCCAACCGTGCACCATACCGTACCAATCCATAGGAGACGAAGGAGATTATGCATCAAGTACAGGAGCTGCTTGACAAAGGTTACTCAGTTATGTAATTGGGTGTTAAATTTGGTTATGCAATCATGTTGTTATAAGTATACATGTTGTTGTTCTGTAGACAAAGCATAGATGTTGCGCAGACAAAGCAAATCACATCGCAAGCGATTAAACTAAGGGACACGTCGGTACTGATTTTAACAATCACAGAAAATTCTATACTAGCAAGCATTTTCCCACAACACACAAAACATTTCATTCATGTTATCATACGCATTCATTACACTTGTTGGTACACCTCTTTATCTTTGTATCTCCATGTTTCACTTTTGTTCATTTGTTTCTTTGTGTGTTTGTTAAATCTGAAAAATCCAAAAAGATTTCTCTTTTTTCCATTTGTTTGAAGTCCTTCATGTAAAAAAAAATCCTCTCTTTTCATTTTTTTTCTCCGAGAGTTTATTTATTTGCTTTCTTCAGAAAAACCTAAAGGTTCAAAAATATTTTTGTGTGTTTCTCTAATTCTTCTTTTGTTATTAAGAAAATTCTGAAAAGAACAAAAGTATTTCTCTAGTTTCTCTTGCGATTCTTCTTGTTTGCCTCTTTTTGCTCCTTTTCTTCGTTGTTTCTTTTAATTTTTCTTCGCGTCTTATTGAGTCTTGTTTCAAAAGGAGTTGAAAATAAAAAATTCAAATGGGTTCTTATGTGCTTTATCTTCTCCTTGTATGTAGCTTGCACATTTCATCTTAGTCCACGACGACACTTGCACTATGTTATTTATTTTTAACATCATTGATCATGCAAGTGAAAGGCAATAATGACGATTTTGATGAAGTGGCCGTGGTGAAGAAAAGCTTGTATGAACTCTACTTGTTTTTTCTTTTGTACATATGTTTATCTTCGTCATCTTGTTTCAACATATTATGGATAAATGTATGTATGATGATAATTAGAGTTCATTTTCTCTTATGCCATGCTTAATTAGCTAGGAGTGGATAATATGTTGTCTTGGGTGTCAACATGTATTAAATTGATTATGATGTGGTATGTTGGAATGGTATCCTCATCTGAAGAATTTAAGTGGCTTGACTTGGCACATGTTCACTCATGTAATTGATTCAAAGCCAATCTTGCATCTATGATATTTATGTTCAACGTGTCTATATCCTCACCATGCTACCATTCAATGTTGTTTATTAAAAGTGCATGATTATGACCGTTATTGCTCTCTAGTTGGTCACTTCCCAGTCTATTGCTAGCCTTCGCCTGTACTCAGAGAAAACACTGCTTGTGCATCCAAATCATTAAATCAAAGCTATGCCATAAAGAGTCCACTACATCTTCCTATATACGGTATTACTCTATGATTGTAAATTTGCATGTGCCACCTCTAAATTTTCAAATGAATATCTGCTTTGTGTGCCCATAAACCTCATGGAGCGGGGGGGGGGGGGGGGGGGAGAGCCATCTTCTTTTATAAATATGTGTTCCTCTCGACAAGTATGACATCTACTTGTTTTAATATTGCAAAAAGAGCTAGTAAATGGGATGCCCAACCCTGAATTAATTAAATAGATAAAAGGCACTCCTCCCAGGGGTATGTTGGCAGGCACCCGTGAATTCGGCTAGCCATGGTTTGTGGAAAGACAAAGGTGGAGAGGGAGTGTTAAGCATGGGAACCGCTCTCACACATGTTTATCATGTAAGATGACGAGATTCTCTATCCTAAACCATTGACTAAAAAGTACACCTCCCAAAATGAAATATTTGTTTTAAAGCAATGAGCTCTGGTACATAAGCAAATCCCTACTTCCCTTTGCGAAGGGCCCTTCTTTTTAGTTATTGATGAGTCACCACCTTCTCATTCAAGCACCAACATAGAGAACGCTATTGTAATTCTTAGTTTAACATGCATTTGGTCTAATTAATGTTGGATGAGAGGATGACTGGATGTTTTATACACAGAATTACAATTTCTAGTCGCTGATTTAACTTCAAAGGTGCTCTGCATTTATGTTTTGTGATTTCAAAAAGGGCTACCGAGATACAGTTCTATCATATTGTATCATAGTCATTTTGACGAAGTGTTGATGTATGAGATATAGTATTATTGCTCGCTAGTTGGTTATGTTATTGATATGAGTAAATGTCGCCGCTAAGTGTTATCATATATGTGGTTACTCCATGATCTGTGTTGAAATTTGATTACTAGTTAAATTTATGTACATCTACAAAAGCAAATGAGTTTGTAAAAGTTTTTCTTTGTCACTTACAGTTTATCAATTGAATTCCTTGAGGATAAGCAATGATTTAAGCTTGGGGGATTTGATACATCTCCAGCGTATCTACTTATCCAAAAATGTTTGCTCTTGTTTTGGCATCTAATTTGCATGATTTGAGTGAAACTAATCCGAACTGACGTTGTTTTCAGCAGAACTACCATGGTGTTGTTTTTGTGCAGAAATAAAAGTGCTAGGAATTGGACGGGAAGTTTTGGAGAATTATTTTGGAATATATAAAAAGAATACTAGAACGAAGAAGTGCCGGAGAGGAGCCACCGGGGGGCCACAAGGGAAAGGGGCGCGGCCACCCCTGGCCACCGCCTTGACCTGATTCCGGCACTATAAATTCACATCTCCGATCTGAAAAAATAGAGAGAAGTTTCATCGTGGTTTACAATATGGAGCCGCCGCCACCCACTGTTCTTCGCCAGGAGCCCTAACTGGAGTCTGTTTGTGGCTCCGGAGGGATGGATTATCGTCGTCATCATCATCACCAACCCTTCTCCATCAACAATTTCATGATGCTGACATCCCTGTGTGAGTAATCCTTTGTAGGCATAATGGAGGTAGATGGCCTTTGGATGAGATTTTTTATGTAATCATTGTCAGATTTGTTAGGGCTTGATCCCTAATATCCACTATGTTCTGAGATTAATGTTGCTATGACTTTGCTATGTTTAATGCTTGTCACTAGGGCCCGAGTGCCATGATTTCAGATCTGAACTTATTGTGTTTTCATAAATATATTTGTGTTCTTGATCTTACCTGCAAGTAGTATGCACACGTTATTGTCCTGAACCCTAGACCCCAAAGTGACAACAAATAGGATACTCTACGGGGATGACTGTAATTTGAGGACTACATATATTCACAATGTGTTAATGCTTTGTTCCGGTTCTCTACTAAAAGGAGCACCTTAATTACCTGTAGTTTCCATCATGACCTCGCTGCCACGGGAGGGTAGGTGTGACGCCCCCGATTCAAGCATACACTAATCATACACGCAAATGTGTACGATCAAGATCAGGGACTCACGGGAAGATATCACAACACAATTCTAAACACAAATTAAGTCACACAAGCTTATATTACAAGCCAGGGGCCTCGAGGGCTCGAATACAAACGAGTCAGCAGAAGCAACAATATCTGAGTACAGACATAAGTTAAATAAGTTTGCCTTAAGAAGGCTAGAACAAAAGTAATACGATTGAAAAGGCAAGGCCTCCTGCTGTCGGAACCGGGGCTCCGCCGACCCAAACAAGGTTCGAACTCTAGGGCGTGTGCAAAGATCTAGCCTAGCTGCAGCCCCAAGCTCATTGCCTCATGGCTTAGCCTCGTCGAGTTCGTGTGAGCGGGGAGAAGAGTGGACACAGTAGTTTACCCAGGTTCGGGCCACCTTGCGGTGTAAAACCCTACTCCTGCTTTGTGGTGGATTGCCTCGCGAGGAGGATGATTACAAACTAGTACAGGTGGGAGCTGCCTCGGGAGAGCTCAAGAATCGACCCCTCCTATGGTGGAGACTAACCTATATTTATAGTGGCCTTGGTCCTCTTCCCTCATAACTTAGGCAGGAAGGGATTCCACAGTAGACAATTTGAAAGGGAACAAGAGTACATCTTATCCTGACAAAAGGTGGTCTTTGCCTGCAAAGCTTCTGGTCATGAGGCAGTGGTGGGCTCGGCGATGACATCAGTCCTGCCGAGCTCGTGGACTTGGTCTTGTTGCACTGGAATGGAAACCGTTGGTGGATTCCTTGGGAACCCGCGTATGTCCTTGCCTCCTTAGCATGAAAGAGGAAATTGTCCTGGACTGCGCATGCTGGTGCCCGCCTGGCCTTGGCCGTCATGGCTCATGTCATCGCGCGCCTCACGAGGTGAGGTACTTGCATAGAGGTCTCCGCCCCTCGGGAGGTAGGCTCGAGAAGCTGCTCCTCGGGAGGTCTTGGTGTCGTTCGCCTCGCGAGGTGGGGGCCCTCGCGAGGGTCTTGCTTGCGAGTCCTTGTAGCTGGGCCGTCGATTGAGCCACTTGTTGGGCCGCAGGCAGGCGGGCCTAGGTACCCCCAATCCGGAACGTCGACAGTAGCACCCTGGCCCAAGGCGGGCTCGGCCTGGCTTCGAGGTGAAGGCAGCGAAGGGAGGGCGAAGCTACGCGGGCCCCAATCGCCTGCGGGCCAGGCTTGACGCATGGCGCATGACAGGACGCGGACACACCCCTTCCCCACATCGCCTCAGCAACTGCCCAGACTGACAAAAGTCTGGCGCGCGTCACGGGGCCATAATTGCTCCACTGCGCACTCGTCTTCCACCCATTCCTTCTCACGCAAGTTCGCGCCTCGCCCCCTTGATCTTGCGCCGTCATGTACCGTCGGAGTGGGAAGAACTGGGCCTCGATGGCGGCTGTCTGCCAGACGGGGCCGGGCCCCGCCCTTGGTCAACCCACCGTGCTCAACCGAGAGGGGCTGTACAAGGTCCTCCCGGTGACCGCGGCCGATTCTGACAAGTGGAAGGCGACGAAGATCTGGCCCGCTTCACTATACTCCACCGACTTGGAAGTGACCACCATTGCCCTCCATCTCCATGCCCTCTTCTCTGGCTTACTGCCCCCGTTTCCCAACTTCTTCAATGCCCATTTGTCGCACTACCAGGTCCACGTGCTGCACTTTGATGCAGAATCCATTACCCTCCTTTCTGCCTTCGCGTTCTTGTTCGAGGCCTTGGTAGGCATCACCCCCTCGGTGGTGCTGATCCACCATTTCTTCTCCCTGCAGCTGACCACCGACGCAGAATGCTTCGGCTGCATGTTGCTCTGCGCAGTGAACGCAACGGCGGGCGAGGGCATCAGCATGAAGATCAACCCAGATGCGGAGGGCTTCCAGAGGCAATGGGTGTATGTCGACGCATCCTAGTATAGCCCCCTGCTCCAAAACCCGTCGTCCCCGGCGATGCCAAGCTCTGGATGGACGCACGAGAAGCTTATCGATCTGAGTCTCGCGCGGGTCACCAAGAGGTTCACTATCCTGAGAGCAGCGGGCGTGACGCTGGCGATGGTGGTGAGGGAGTTCGTGCGACGGCGGACCACCCCACTCCAGCGTCACTCTCGCCTGATGTGGTCCTTTGCCGGCCGTGAAGACCCCATGAGGCTCTAGGAGGCCTCCCTACCTCCTAGTGTGCTGAACGGGATACTCCGCCTCGTGACCGGCGGGGGAGCCAGTGCACTTCCTAATGGGGGACTCTCCCTGTACAACTACACGAACGGGAGGGAGTTCGCCAGGGGGATGCCTCGCTTCGACGAATGGGGGTTGCCTCCCGAGGGTATGAGGGCCCTCGCGACAAGACCTTCCTGGTGGTCGCAGTCCTTGAGGGCCTCAGGGGTGAGGTGTCCCTAGGGGCGACCGGGGGGCCTGCCGAACCGCCTGCTGTGAGCCAACTCGCCCCCACGCCCCTGGACGGTGGTGGCAGTCCTCCGCCGGGGGACGCGACCATTGCCGCGAGCGCACGGGGTGGCCAAGTACACCCCACTGCACCAGCTCCCAGGGTCCGCGCCCCTTTGAGGAGGAGGCAGCCTAAGAGTAGCACCGGCTAGCCCCCACGGGCCCTGAAGAGAAGGAAGTGGGTCGCCACCGACGAGTAAGTCCTCCGCTCCCCCTGACCTTCGCTCGACAAGCCTCCCTGAGCCCTTGTTTCTCAGGTCTCCGTCAGGCCAAGGGGCGACGATGGTCCCATCGTCACTTCTGGGGGTGTCGAGACGCTCAACAGCCGCACGCCCTGCAAGCTCGGCGGCCGAGCTTACGCACATCGGAGAAGTCACGCTCCTCCTGAGGAGACCCTTGGCGGTGCTCAATCCCAGGGCCCCGGCGTCCTCCGACGGGGGCGGAATTAGGCTTACATGGGACGTGCGGCCGTTTATCCTGCTATCCCTCGGTGGCACTTGGGTCCGCCACAAGCCGATGGGCGGCCTGGCATCCGGCTCGCACAGGGCCGCACCTCGGGCCAGGGAAGTGGGCACCGGGCCGGCTGGCCCCGGATCCCCGCCCAGCGCGGCCGGGCCTCTGCCGCGGTCGGGAGCGTGCAACAGGGTCCTAGCTGAGCGTTGGAGCTCGCGCGCAGCAGCGGCATGATACGTCCCCAACGTATCTATAATTTATGAAGCATTCATGCTATTATATTATCCATCTTGGATGTTTAATGGGCTTTACTATGCACTTTTATATTACTTTTGGGACTAATCTATTGACCCAGAGCCCAGTGCCAGTTCCTGTTTTTTCCCTTGTTTCAGTGTTTCGAAGAAAAGGAATATCAAACGGAGTCGAAACGAAATGAAACCTTCTGGAGAAGTTATTTTTGGAAAGAAAGCAACCCGATAGACTTGGAGTGCATGTCAGGAATGAAACGCGGGAGGCACGAGGTAGGGGGGCGCGCCCTCCACCCTCGTGGGCCCTCGTGGCTCCCCTGACGTACTTCTTCCTCCTATATATACCCATATACCCTAAAACGATCGGGGAACAGAATAGATCGGGAGTTCCGCCGCCGCAAGCCTCTGTAGCCACCAAAAACCAATTGGGACCCTGTTCTGGCACCCTGCCGGAGGGGGGATCCCTCACCGGTGGCCATCTTCATCATCCCGGCACTCTCCATGACGAGGAGGGAGTAGTTCACCCTCGGGGCTGAGGGTATGTACCAGTAGCTATGTGTTTGATCTCTCTCTCGTGTTCTTGATTTGGCACGATCTTGATGTATCGCGAGCTTTGCTATTATAGTTGGATCTTATGTTGCTTCTCCCCCTCTACTCTCTTGTAATGGATTGAGTTTTCCCTTTGAAGTAATCTTATCGGATTGAGTCTTTAATGATTTGAGAACACTTGATGTATGTCTTGCCGTGCGTATCTGTGGTGACAATGGGATATCACGTGATTCACTTGATGTATGTTTTGGTGATCAACTTGCGGGTTCCGCCCATGAACCTATGCATAGGGGTTGGCACACGTTTTCGTCTTGATTCTCCGGTAGAAACTTTGGGGCACTCTTTGAGGTTCTATGTGTTGGTTGAATAGATGAATCTGAGATTGTGTGACGCATATCGTATAATCATACCCACGGATACTTGAGGTGACATTGGAGTATCTAGGTGACATTAGGGTTTTGGTTGATTTGTGTCTTAAGGTGTTATTCTAGTACGAACTCTAGGGCTGTTTGTGACACTTATAGGAATAGCCCAACGGATTGATTGGAAAGAATAACTTTGAGGTGGTTTCGTACCCTACCATAATCTCTTCGTTTGTTCTCCACTATTATTGACTTTGGAGTGACTCTTTGTTGCATGTTGAGGGATAGTTATACGATCCAATTATGTTATTATTGTTGAGAGAACTTGCACTAGTGAAACTATGAACCCTAGGCCTTGTTTCCTAGCATTGCAATACCGTTTATGCTCACTTCTATCACTTGCTACCTTGCTGTTTTTATATTTCCAGATTACAAAAACCTTTATCTACTATCCATATTGCACTTGTATCACCATCTCTTCGCCGAGCTAGTGCACCTATACAATTTACCATTGTATTGGGTGTGTTGGGGACACAAGAGACTCTTTTTTATTTGGTTGCAGGGTTGTTTGAGAGAGACCATCTTCATCCTACGCCTCCCACGGATTGATAAACCTTAGGTCATCCACTTGAGGGAAATTTGCTACTGTCCTACAAACCTCTGCACTTGGAGGCCCAACAACGTCTACAAGAAGAAGGTTGCGTAGTAGACATCAAGCTCTTTTCTGGCGCCGTTGCCGGGGAGGTGAGTGCTTGAAGGTATATCTTTAGATCTTGCAATCGAATCTTTTAGTTTGTTGTTTTATCACTAGTTTAGTCTATAAAAGAAAACTACAAAAAACTAGAATTGAGTTTGCCTCATACGCTTCATCTTTTTAATATGTTTCGTCAGTATGATGGAAAGGAAAATTGTGCCAAAGTGTTAGAAGAAGAATTACATAGAATGCTTGGCATAAAATATTTGAATGATGAGCATGATTGCAATGTTGTTACTATGAATTCCTTGAATATCCATGATGCTAATGATATGCAAAGCCACAAGCTTGGGGATGCTATGTTTGACGAAGATGATATTTTTTGTCCCCCAAGTTTTGATGAGCGAATTTATTATGATGAAAGCATGCCTCTTATCTATGATGATTATTGTGATGACACGTATGCTTTAAAGAACAAGGATAACCATGAAACTTGTCATCTTGATCTTAATTTTCAATCACATGATAGTTATTTTGTTGAGTTTGCTCCCACTACTATTCATGAGAACAAATTTGCTTATGTGGAGAGTAGTAAAAATTATATGCTTGTAGATCATGAAAAGAATGCTTTAGGTGCTGGTTATATTGTTGAATTCATTCATGATGCTACTGAAAATTATTATGAGGGAGGAATATATGCTTGTAGGAATTGCAATAATATCAAGTTTCCTCTCTATGTGCTTAAAGTTTTGAAGTTATGCTTGTTTTGCCTTCCTATGCTAGTTGATTATTGTTCCCACAAGTTGTTTGCTCACAAAATCCCTATGCATAGGAAGTGGGTTAGACTTAAATGTGCTAGTCATATTCTTCATGATGCTCTCTTTGCGTTTCAATTCTTATCTTTTTTGTGAGCATAATTGAAATCATCATGCCTAGCTAGGGGCGTTAAACGTTTGCGCTTGTTGGGAGGCAACCCAATTTTTATTTTAGTTTCTTGCTTTTTGGTTCTGTTTAGGAATAAATAATCCATATAGCTTCTGTTTAGATGTGTTTTTATGTTTTAATTAGTGTTTGTGCCAAGTAGAACCTTTGGGAAGACTTGGGTGAAGTCTTTATGATCATGCTGTAAAAAACAGAAACTTTAGCACTCACGAGATTAGCTTCAACTTTTTACTTGAGAGTGCTATTTAGTTGATTCTTTTTGAAGATGATTAATAGACAAATTCCTCAGGTCCACCAATTTATTTTAGAATTTTTGGAGTTCCAGAAGTTTGCGTTAGTTACAGATTACTACAGACTGTTCTGTTTTTGACAGATTCTGTTTTTCGTGTGTTGTTTGCTTATTTTGATGACTCTATGGCTAGTAAAATAGTTTAAAACCATAGAGAAGTTGGAATACAGTAGGTTTAACACCAATATAAATAAAGAATGAGTTCATTACAGTACCTTGAAGTGATGTTTTGTTTTCTTTCGCTAACGGAGCTTACGAGTTTTCTATTGAGTTTTGTGTTGTGAAGTTTTCAAGTTTTGGGTAAAAATTTGATGGACTATGGAATAAGGAGTGGCAAGAGCCTAAGATTGGGGATGCCCAAGGCACCCCAAGGTAATATTCAAGGATAACCAAGAGCCTAAGCTTGGGGATGCCCCGGATGGCATCCCCTCTTTCGTCTTCGTTCATCGGTAACTTTACTTGGAACTATATTTTTATTCACCACATGATATGTGTTTTGCTTGGAGCGTCATTTTATTTTCTTTAGTTTTTCTTGCTGTTTGAATAAAATACCAAGATCTGAAATTCTTAAATGAGAGAGAGTCTTCACATAGCTACATAATTATTTAACTACTCATTGATCTTCACTTATATCTTTTTGGAGTAGTTTGCCATTTACTCGTGTGCCTCACTTATATCCTATGAGTAAATGGTTGAATGATTTGAATGTCATAGATCTGAAATTATATATGTTTCATATGCTTATCCCATGGGGAGTAATGGCATTACATATGAGAAGTAGAGGTGATAAATTTATTGAAGGTTAGCAAACGTTGTATTGGTCACTTGAACAATTCAAGAAAGAATATTGAAGGAAGAGAGATTTCACATATAAATATACTATCTTGGACATCTTCTATGATTGTGAGCCCCATTAAATATTTTCAAACCTGAGCAAATTAGTTGAAGTTGGACAAGGAAGACAACTTGATGAGTTATGCTTGGGTATATTTGTATAAGTTATATTGTGATGGATCCTCTAACATATGGTGCTTGCTATTTAGAATCCTTTGCTGGCCAAAATATCTGTACTAAGCGGGAATACTGCTTGTGCATCCAAAATCCTTGAACCAAGTTACTTCCATGAGTGTCCACCATATCTACCTATATGCGGTATTTACCTGCCGTTCCAAGTAAATTTGCATGTGCCAAACTCTAAACCTTCAAATAATAATCTGTTTTGTATGCCCGAATCGCTCATGTAGTGACTACGGGTTAGCAGTATCTTCCATGCTAGGTGGGTTATTCTCACGATGAGTGGACTCCGCTCATCATTCACGAGAAAATGGCTGGTAGCTGGGATGCCCAGTCCCATGATCAAAAGATCAAAAATCAAATAAAAAATAATTGCAAACAAAACTCCCTCAGGTTTGATGTTAGTTGGAGGCACCCGTTGTTTCGGGCAAGCCATGGATTGATGATTGTTGGTGGAGGGGGAGTAAAAATCTTTACCTTACTGTTTGGGAACCGCCTATAATGTATGTAGTATGGAAGATATTGGGAACTCTTGGTCATTATGTTGACAATGAAAGCATACCTCTCAAAATTATTTTCATCTCTGTTTTTGCTTCGAGCTCTGGCACCTCTGCAAATCCCTGCTTCGCTCTGCGAAGGGCCTATCTTTTACTTTTATGCAAGAGTCAGTAGTATTCCTTCTCATTCCAACCTACTCTTTAGTTGGCAAGCATCAATGATGGAAAGATCTAAGCATATATGGCCATTCAAATATATTTGATCATGAATTATTACTGTTTACATTACCCTTGAGGTAAAAGGTTGGGAGGCGAAACATTAAGCCCCTATCTTTCTCTGTGTTCGATGGATGTTATTTGCTCTAAAAATATGCTTTGAGTGGTAGCAATCATGGAAGACTAAATGATAGTTGAGTATGTGGGATTTGCTAAATCAAAGCTCTGACATAGACTCTTCCTGAAAATAAGATGAATTGTAATTGTTTGATGACTAATAA
Source organism: Triticum aestivum (assembly GCF_018294505.1). Lineage (NCBI taxonomy): Eukaryota > Viridiplantae > Streptophyta > Magnoliopsida > Poales > Poaceae > Triticum > Triticum aestivum. Next base: position 321,930,743 of record NC_057814.1, on the reverse strand, counting down.
CACGGTTTGTTAGTTTTCAAGAAAGTTCATGATCTATGCTTTAACATGTGAATAGTTTGTTACTCGATCATGAAAAGTTCTATGAGTTGAGCTACTGTTATGACATATAATGATGCTAGAAAAGGTGATTGAAATTATCATTGATCAAACTTGTGCACCTACTAGCATTCACACTTCATAAATTCTTTCTTTTATCATTTACCTACTTGAGGACGAGCAAGTATTAAGCTTGGGGATGCTGATACGTCTCCAACGTATCTATAATTTATGAAGTATTCATGCTATTATATTATCCATCTTGGATGTTTAATGGGCTTTACTATGCACTTTTATATTACTTTTGGGACTAATCTATTGACCCAGAGCCCAGTGCCAGTTCCTGTTTTTTCCCTTGTTTCAGTGTTTCGAAGAAAAGGAATATCAAAAGGAGTCAAAACGGAATGAAACCTTCTGGAGAAGTTATTTTTGGAAAGAAAGCAACCCGATAGACTTGGAGTGCATGTCAGGAAAGAAACGAGGGAGGCACGAGGCAGGGGGGCGCCCCCACCCCCCTGGGCGCGCCCTCCACCCTCGTGGGCCCCTTGTGGCTCCCCTGACGTACTTCTTCCTCCTATATATACCCATATACCCTAAAACGATCGGGGAACAGAATAGATCGGGAGTTCCGCCGCCGCAAGCCTCTGTAGCCACCAAAAACCAATCGGGACCCTGTTCCGGCACCCTACCGGAGGGGGGATCCCTCACCGGTGGCCATCTTCATCATCCCGGCGCGCTCCATGACGAGGAGGGAGTAGTTCACCCTCGGGGCTGAGGGTATGTACCAGTAGCTATGTGTTTGATCTCTCTCTCTCGTGTTCTTGATTTGGCACGATCTTGATGTATCGCGAGCTTTGCTATTATAGTTGGATCTTATGTTGCTTCTCCCCCTCTACTCTCTCGTAATGGATTGAGTTTTCCCTTTGAAGTAATCTTATCGGATTGAGTCTTTAATGATTTGAGAACACTTGATGTATGTCTTGCCGTGCGTATCTGTGGTGACAATGGGATATCACGTGATTCACTTGATGTATGTTTTGGTGATCACCTTGCGGGTTCCGCCCATGAACCTATGCATAGGGGTTGGCACACGTTTTCGTCTTGATTCTCCGGTAGAAACTTTGGGGCACTCTTTGAGGTTCTATGTGTTGGTTGAATAGATGAATCTGAGATTGTGTGACGCATATTGTATAACCATACCCACGGATACTTGAGGTGACATTGGAGTATCTAGGTGACATTAGGGTTTTGGTTGATTTGTGTCTTAAGGTGTTATTCTAGTATGAACTCTAGGGCTGTTTGTGACACTTATAGGAATAGCCCAACGGATTGATTGGAAAGAATAACTTTGAGGTGGTTTCGTACCCTACCATAATCTCTTCGTTTGTTCTCCACTATTAGTGACTTTGGAGTGACTCTTTGTTGCATGTTGAGGGATAGTTATACGATCCAATTATGTTATTATTGTTGAGAGAACTTGCACTAGTGAAACTATGAACCCTAGGCCTTGTTTCCTAGCATTGCAATACCGTTTATGCTCACTTCTATCACTTGCTACCTTGCTGTTTTTATATTTCCAGATTACAAAAACCTTTATCTACTATCCATATTGCACTTGTATCACCATCTCTTCGCCGAGCTAGTGCACCTATACAATTTACCATTGTATTGGGTGTGTTGGGGACACAAGAGACTCTTTGTTATTTGGTTGCAGGGTTGTTTGAGAGAGACCATCTTCATCCTACGCCTCCCACGGATTGATAAACCTTAGGTCATCCACTTGAGGGAAATTTGCTACTGTCCTACAAACCTCTGCACTTGGAGGCCCAACAACGTCTACAAGAAGAAGGTTGCGTAGTAGACATCACGCGACTGTCCGACATGGCCTTCTTCAGGACGCGAGGGGCGCACTGGACCGGCTTGGGGCAGAGCTCTGCAACGTCGACTCGCACGTGGAGGCCGAGCATCAGTGCCTGTCGCGTGGGTGGCACCGGCTCGAAGTAGTCATCAACTTCAGCCGCGTCCAACATGAAGCCGCTTGCTCGAAGTAGGGATGGCAACGGGGCCCCATATCCGGCAAACCCATGGGGATTTCATCTATTAGGGGGTAGGGATGGGCGAAAAATATCCCCATGGGAACATTTACCAAACTAATTTATTCCCCATAGGGTACAATAGGAATGGGGATGATATTCGATTCCCCAGACCCAATACCCATCGGGGACCCGGTTAGTAAATGTGTCACTGTGGTCAACCTTAAAATATTCACAAACAAACTTGCCAAAACAAAAAAAAGCTCTGGAAAAAACCATACACCTATCTCACATCCTCACCTCAGCTGCCACCATGACCAAGAAGTCGGTACGACCTAGATAGGCATTAGGAGGACAAGGACAACATCATGTATGTATGTTGATTATAGGGTGTCATATGATGTATATGAGTATTTGTTTATGGGGATGGGGACCCTAATGGGGCCCCATTCCCCAGTGGGGCATGGGTATGGGGAAATTTCATCCCCTGTCATCTAAACGGGGATGTGGATGGGATGATAGGGAATAGACGGGGATGGGGATGTTGTAGGTATCCCCATAGGGGATTGTCCCCATTGCCATCCCTAGATCGAAGGATGAGGAGTCCTCCGCTGCGGCCTAAGAAGACCGCGACTGCGCCTTCAAAGAGGCCGAGATCGCCGAAAAGCACGAGCAGGAGCTCCTGGCCTCCGTCGCAGCCCTGGAGGGGCAAGCCCGGGAGCGCGAAGCCACTTTGCCCATTCCCACGGAAGGTTTGTTGGTCCGCGAAGTGGGGCCTCGAGCCCTAGAAGAGGCAGTGCAACTCGTGGCGTCGGAGCAGAACCTGGAGCGCGATCGCCTGGAGGTGATGGAGCGCCAAGTGATGACCGCCGAGGCCGCCCTGGCCTCTCGAGAGGCGAAGGATCAGTCGGAGATCAACGAGGGGATCGCGGGGGGCTGCCAAGTCCTCGCCAAGGACTATCACAAGAAATTGAACCTTCAGGAGACTCGCTTCAGCACCCGGCACGACGAACTAAAGGCCAAGATCGATGGCCTCAAGAAGCAGCTGGCCGGGGCAGACAAGCGCTAGAGGGCTGCCCTTGATGCCCAAGCCGCAGCCGAAACCGAGCTGGCATCCCTCCATGAGCAAGTGGGGGATGTCGCTTCCCTGGTGGACCAGGCGACAAACGAGGCGAATCGGTCTTGGGGCCTGCAGCACACGCGCTCCGTGATGTTTCAAGACCTCGAGCGGTAGGCTAGTCGCGCCCTGTGCGCTATCTGGAAGGAGAGTGTGTCTAGCCCGCTCGTGCCTGGCGACGCCGGATACCTTGCCTTCTTCACCAGGGTCGTGGAGCGGCTTGAAGGGGGTGCAGAGAAGGTGCGCAGGATCGTCGACAAGGAGAGTTGCGACCTCCTTGCGCAGGCATCAACGCATGTCTTCAGCCATATTCTTCACGCCGATCCTGACTTCGAATTCGAGGCCGTGATCGACCCCGTCCCTTGGGTAATTTGCGATGTCCTGGGGGAGTGGGTGGAGGATCACGTAGATGATCTGATTGCGCGGTTTGCCCCCAACAACCACGAAAACTAGCACGGAGCCGAGGAGCATGGGGCTGCCGCTAGTGATGATGATGACGCCGTCCCTTAGGATGCCTTTCTTCCGTTTTCCTGCTGACATTTTGAATGTAACCCAGCGGGGATGTAAAGGGTACTTGGTGGAAACTCCTTAACGGTGCATGAAGTAGTGTTGCACTCCCTTAGGCTGCCTTTCTTTTGCTTATTCCGCACCCGCAGCCCTGAGCGAGGGTCTATCATCACTGGTATGCTAGGTCACGATACCCAGTAAAGGCCAGGAGATGAGTGCTCCTGAGGTCAAGGACCGAGGGCAACGCGTGCCTGCTGGCTCGCTTAAGAGCATCGCGCGGGTATTTAGGCATCAAAGTCTTGGTGAGGTGTGCGTAGGGGTAGGCCCATGGCCAATGCGGCTAGCCCGAATGCAGGCACCAGCCGCCCCCCGCTCGCGGGACGATCATGAGGAAGCACCAGGCAGCCGTTGCTGCTCTTGGAAAACTCGTGGGACGAAAACACCGCAAGAAAAGAAAAAAAAATCTCGACCCCATTTCTGAAAAGTATGCAAAAACTCCAAGCTTTATTCGAGGAAATCACAAATGGTCTACAAGAAGCAAAGGGAACTGCTGCGTCCGGCACCTAGACTAGTCTTCCCACCAGCGTGGAGCGTGGGGCCTCCACTTGGGCGTGGGCATAGTCATTGTTCGACTGTTCCACCAGCATGGAGCATGGGGCTTCCATTGGGGCGTGGGTGCGAGCTCCCGCGGGGCCGTGCCGCCACGCACCGGGAGCCCCGGGCGTGTACAGCCCCACTCATTTATTACGTGAGAGTGTGTGGGATTCAGGGCTCTGCAGACCCGAGAAAGGTTCGAACTCTGGGGTGCGTGCGAAGAACTCGATCTCCCTAGTTTACCAACTCGCCGCTCTCACAACCTTGCTTAATGAACGGGAAAGGAAAGAGCCACGACAGTTTACCCAGGTTGGGGCCACTTTGCAGTGTAAGACCCTACTCCTGCTTTGGTGTGGATTGACCTGCGAGGGGCTGAGGATGAACTAGTACAGGGGAAGAACAACCTCAGGAAGTCTGTTCTTGGGTTGGTGTGAGCTAGTGAGGGTTCCGGTTGGATCGGATCCCCCCTATGGTGGTGGCTAAGCTATATTTATAGTGGCCTCGGTCCTCTTCCTCCAAAACGAAGGCGGGAAGGGATCCCACAATGGCCGAGTTTGAAGGGAGATAAGTAGTACATCTTATCCTGACAAAAGGTGGTCTTCGCCTTTCAGGCTTCTGGTCGTGACGCCATGGTGGGCTTGGTGATGACATCCGCCCTGCCGTCCTGGCGGTCTTGGTCTTGTTGCATGGGAATGGAAACCTTTGGCTAATTCCTCGGGACTCCGGGCCTGTGCTTGCCTCCTTAGCACCAAAGAGGAAACCTGCTACTCTGCGCCCATCGGTGCCCGCCTGGCCTTGGTCGTCACGGCTAGCGTCATCCGGACCTCATAAGAAGGGCGCTTGCATAGGAATCTCCGCTCCTCAGGAGCCAGCCTAACAAGGCCGCTCCCTTCGGAGGTCTTGACGTCGCCCGCCTCGCGAGGGTCTTGTCTTGAAGTTGATGAAGATGGGTCGTACCGGGCCGTTGAAGGAGCCACGCCGTGGGCCGTAGGTAGGAAAGTCTGGGTACCCTAGTTCCCAGAACGCTGACAGTAGCCCCCGGGCCCAAGGCGCACTCGGACTTGGCTTCAAAGCAAAGCCAAAGGGCAAGGGCGAAGCGCCGCGGGCCCCAATCGCATGCGGACCGAGTCGACACGTGGCGCTTGATGGGAAGTGGGCGCCTGCACTTCCCCATGCTGCCTCGGCAACCGTTCGACTTGACAACACCCTGCTGCATGCAAAAAATCATCATTACTGGGGATCGTGGGAGGCCGACAGTTGGCCTTCCTCTGGCTATAAATGGAGGGGGGCAGAGCCCCCTGCTCATCTCCGTGTTCTTCCTGCTTGCTCCTCCTTCTTCCTTCTTGTCCCGCCGTCTTGTCGGAACATCCATGGCGCCGGTGAGGAGGTTTTCCGTGGCAGAGAAAGGGAATGCCCCCAAGGAGGGGCCAGGCTCGCCGCCGCCCAAGAGAGGCCGTGGGCAGCCCGGAAAGCACGTGACGCCTCCGGCAAGGACCCCTCGGGGGCGCGGGCGTGTGCCTTCAACGGTCGGTGTTGCCTCCGGCAGTCGCGGTGGTGCCTCTTCTTGCAGTAGGAGCTGCCACGGACGGGGCAACCTCAGCGATGAGGGGAGGCGCGTGGCGATCGCCCGACCGCCACGGCCGCGCTCCCACTCAGCCGATGCATCTCCGGAATTCGTCGTGTGGTCGGGGAGGCCAGCGGGCATCTGGTTCCGGCTTTCGCGTTCCTTCGCGAGCGCGCTGTCGGCCGGAGGGCCTAGTGGCCTCTAGCTGCAGGCCGACGGCTGCTGCAGCAAGGCCTCATGGGTGGATGTTGAAGTCACCACCACTGGCAACGTGTTCCGGAACCTGGGGTGGCAGTCATTTGCCCGCATGCGGGGCTTGCACGGGAGATGCACCCTCCACTTCAGGTATGACGTCGTCGCGACCCTCTACGTCAGGGTGTTCGGGGAATACGGCTAGCGCTCGGGGTGCTGCCTAGAAAGCAACTGCGACGACGATGATGGTGAGCTTGCCCTTGACGACGGTCGCGTTGCCTCCAGCGACAATGGCTCCTCCATGGAGAGCACCAGCGACGGCGACTACGACGGGCCTCTGCGTCGCCGGGCTCGAACTGAGGAGGGTGATGAGCCGCGCCACCATCGCGCTCCGGTGAAGCAGGAGGAGGACTCCGACTGAGCTCGAGTGTTGCTGAAGCTGGGCCTTACGAGCCGCTGTGGTGTCAAGACCGGATTTTCAGGATATTAATTTCCCAGAAAACGGCCTTTGTGCTCACCAGCCCTAGGATTACTGTTAGCTGATGAGGCACCAACTTGATATAAGAATTCCAAGCAAAGTACAAAAATATGTAGTACAAGACCATTGTGGCCTAGGAGTACAACACTTGGTTCCTAGTGGTTGATGGCGGAAGCGGTTTGTGGTACATCTGCGTCTATGGGATTCCATTTCCCACAAGAACAGCTGACCAGGATAACTCCTATCTTCGCGCGGCTGCTATCGTCATAACGTAGGTTCCGGGGCTGTCATCGCAATGCTTATCTCCAAGCAAGGAATTTGTCCAAGACAATAGCCAGGGACAAGCCAGTGAGTACGTTTGAATGTACTCGCAAACATCAAGAACACAGGTATAATGTAATAAGAGATAATCATGCTCCGAATTTTTTTCATGATGATAACGTCTGTCACGAATTAAACAGAACTCTGTGATGCACGTATGCAGGAAACATATGAACATGCAATACGGGAGTGAAAATAGAATGCACGGACCGAGTGTCTGAAATGACTCCTCGAAGAGTTGCATATAAAATAACAATGCCGCAGTCGGGCGTCTGAGCGACACCACATAAAGGGCTTATAAAGGATAAATAAATAACAAACATGCCGCAGTCGGGCGTCTGAGCGACACCACATAAAGGGCTTATAAAGGATAAATAAATAACAAACATGCCGCAGTCGGGCGTCTGAGCGACACCACATAAAGGGCTTATAAAGGATAAATAAATAACAAACATGCCGCAGTCGGGCGTCTGAGCGACACCACATAAAGGGCTTATAAAGGATAAATAATTAACAAACATGCCACAGTCGGGCGTCTGAGCGACACCACATAAAGGGCTTATAAAGGATAAATAATTAACAAACATGCCGCAGTCGGGCGTCTGAGCGACACCACATAAAGGGCTTATAAAGATATAATCACAGTGAATATCCAGGAGGTAGAACCGTCCCAGGGATACTCAATAATTCAAACAAAGTAACTGGTTACTCCACAATAATAATAAACATAATCCTCATATGTCACAGGTCATAAACAAAATCTAGTCTAGCCGTTTCTCCATCCGAAGACCGCTGCCATGATCCAGTTTAGCCGTTTTCCATCCAAATACCGTTACTAAGATATAGTTAACCGTGTCTCCATCCGAAAACCGTCACTAGATCCATCTCGGACTGAAATCCTTACCCATGAACATGGCTATCCAAAAAGATATGACCTCTGCAGAGGGTGTACTCTTTTCCCACGAGTAACGGATTTATTTAGTCCATCGGGACTAATTTCGCCTACGGCCTTTTAATTGAAAACACGCCTGACCTGCACACACCAGCTTAACTTACCGGTGTCTGGAATCACCCACAACACCTGTCGAGCCAAACTCTAAGTGGGGAGGCTACAACCTCGACGTAGCATGGGATCAAATTTATATACGCGCGCTCTAAGGGGTGCCCCCCTCTCGGTCCCAACCGGAAACACCCATGCCCCCGGACCAGGTGGCATGCCTACCGGAGGCCTCCGGTATCTTCCACCATGGCCTCTCTGTACGGTGTGTGCTTTGGTAAGGGGTTGACAACTTACTGAACCGTACCCTGTCTGCGACAGGGACAAGTGGTAGTACAAAACAATTAGGGGAGTTACTGATCAGGGCTCAACCTACGACCGACTCAGGTGGTCCAAGTATTCTCCGAATGATTAGCATATCCAAAAATGTTTCCACTCAACAGACATAATCACTGCTCATCAAACCTCATCATGCCATACCGGACACACTCGTCTCGACGACGAACTAGGGACAAGCTCGTGTCTACCCAAGACCACGACTCTCCCGTCTTCCTGCCGGTATGCATGAAAAGCTCGCGAGGATGATCACTATCACCAGCATATCCATTACCAACAGTAAAGCATCTCCAAAACGCACTTATGCGTGTGACTGAATCGATACATAGAAATAGCGCATGCTCCAGGCCGAAGTGGTGTCGCAACCGTATCAAAACACCACACACAAAAATATTATGCCAGAGTTCAGAATGCTTGCCTTCAAGAGTATGCAAAGGATGCACTTTTTGAAAGCTTTCTCTTCTCTCCATTTCCTATTTTGAAAAAAATATTCAAATAACAATTATTTCAAACACAGTACAAAAAGTTGTCCCAAATATTTTTGAAATAAATCTTAAAATAAACTAGATGAAAATTGAGAGAGGTAGGAAAAAGAATCAACTCATTTGGAGTTTTATTTTAAAAGATATAGCCAGTCAAAGTTTGGTCAAAGTTTTGTTTTTTAATAAAACAGAAAAAGAAAACGTTTCGGGGCGCTTACGCTTTCTGTTCAGCGAAAACGTATTTTGCGAAACACGTTTCCACTTAAAACACGCGTCGGCGGGGTTGGGTCGCTGGCAGTGGGTCCAGGGGGCCCACTGGTCAGGTTTGACCATTCCTCCCTCTCCCTCCTCTTCTCTGCCCAAACGGGGCGGGGCTCCGGCGATCGCCGTCGACGAACGGCGGCTCCTCGAGGGCACCTGAGGGCAGGGATGGACCGGCCAGACCGGGGCGGTCCTCTTGGTGGTCGTTGGGTCGACGGTGGTGGGAGGAGTCGCCGGCGGCGAGCTCCGCGGCGGAGAGGGCTACGGGAGTGAAGTGAGTTTTGGGCTCCGGTGGTCTCCGATCAAGGCTGAGACGCTGGGCAGCTCCGCAAGAACAAGGGGGAGCGATTGGTGGCGCTGGATGGGCGAGGGAGTGACTGGTTGTGACGGATGGCACCGGAAGGCAGCGGCGGCCGAACCGGCCGGAGTTGGGGGAGATGACCTCTTCCGGTCAATCCACGGCTAGGGGAGAACTAGGGGGAAGGCTTGAGGTCGCTTGAGCGCTCGGAAGGGCTCGGGGTCTCCTTTTATAGGCGCTCGAGGCTGGTCCCGCGGCGGCCGTGGATAAGAACGCTGGCGACCGCGGTGCTGTAGCTGCAGGGCGACGTGGCAGCGACGAGCGCGTGCCGACGAGCTTCGGGATAAGATCGAGCTATTCACAGGGGCAGTTGGCGCGCGCGGGTGGCTTGGGCGGCGCCGACCATGGCAGAAGCTCACTGCCGACGCCGGCGTGCTGCCAAAAGCCCTGACGGCACCACTGTAGGGCGCCAGAGGTGGCGTGGAGAGTGGGCGAGCGTAGTGCGTGGTTCAGCAGGAGAGCAGGGGCCAGGGACGGGACGCGACGAGGGCGGCAGTGCGACGCGGCGGCTCAGTGCGCGCGCGTGCAAAACGTGTGCTCTGGGCGCGCCCAGAGCACGCACGGGACATGGTCGACGAAATGCCAGGGCAGTCTAGAGCGCAAGGGGGAGGTTGGCAACTAACAGGGCAAGGATAGGGGTAGCTAGGAGCTCAGTGGACATGGTTGTTGGGTCAGTGGATCAAGATCACAGTGCAAACAAAAACTCATGTCAAAACTGACTGTGCACACCAAGTGTTCGACAGAATGCCAAGTGCATTTAGGCAACCCTTGGAGTGGCCAAAATCTCCAGATCAGGGTCTCTCTAGATGTAGGTGATGATGGCAAGATCATTTGGGCAAAATCAGAAACTTGTTAGTGCAAGTTTTGCAAAACTTCAGTTTTGGACAGAAAGAAAGAGGTCTCATTGCATGCACTTAAAATCCTCCAATGGGTCCATTCTCCTGGACTTAAGGGTTTTGTAGGGAGGGCTACTAGCAGGAAAAAGCTCAGGGGCACTAGAGCAAAATAAAAATGGGTTGCAGTACAAAACACCAAACTGGACCAGAATGAAAAGGGGGTTGATTCACTCAAATTTTTCAAAGAACAACACTGGGTTTTTGCATGAAGTTGAATTATATGCACCTACTGACATCTCCAAACACTTGGAAGAATTTTTAAAAGAATATTTAAATAGGTTGCAGTGCAGAAATGCCTACTGGACCAGATTGGAAAAGTTGGTGTAGAGCTCAAAATCTCCAATAACCAACAAATATTTTTGCATAAAAGTGATGTGGAAACCTCACATGACATCCCCAAATTTTGGTGAAATTTTTAGAAGTATTTATCAAATGGTTGCAGTGCAAAACAGGCTCCAAAACTTGTGAAAGATCATTTTAAAAGAATAAAGCTCAGGGAAAGGCAAATCTTGCAATTAAATCCACTGAATAAGAATTGTTTCTTAGAGGGAGTATACAAGTCCAATAATCTTATTTGGAAATTTTCCACTTGAGGTAAAAACTCAAAATATCAAAAGGAAAAATCTAGACAAATGGAAAAGTTTTATTTCCTGGCAAAATTTTAATCAATAAAACAAGGTCAAAATCTTGGGGTGTCACATGTGGTCACGTAGCCATTTCCGTTTTCTTTTTCTGCATCAAGAAAGGAGTAGAAGGCCGCGTCGGGGCGTGTAATCAACCATGGCGCTTGCGCCATTATGCTATACTCATTATTTTTATATTATGTCGTGATATCCGGGCTACTACTGGGTGTGGTTAGGGTGACTTAGCTCGATGTGCTCGCGGTAGACTCCCATGCCGCGAGGGCATGCCCTTTCAGGGGTGTCTTCCAAGGGCTTCCTTCTTGAAAACTCGAGAATCGTTGAGCCTCCGGAGGTGTCATATGGTTGCAGGGTTAGAAAATCTCATGAGGCGCCATACCTCGCGCAAGCCCCGAAGTGTAGGTTGGTCGTGGCTAGTACGCCATGTCGCGATGCCCGGAGGCACAAACTCAAGGGGGCGCACATGCCCGTGAGCTCGTTTGAGAGTGTCCCACGAGGATTAAGGCGCCAAAGCTGGGGCAACAAGGTTTTGGCGAGGTGTGGACGCGGGCGAGCCCAGGCGCACACACCGTACCCAGCTCCCGCACGGGACACGCGAGGAAGAGCGACGGGCAAGTACCACTCCTCCTAAGACAAGGTTTCAAAGGGAGAACACTGCGGTGAGAGAAAAGAAAGAAATTTCTGTTCCCTTGTGAATGAAAGACACGAAAGTTCCAAATTTCATTCAAGAAGTCGAAAACCAGCTACAGAAAGCAAGCAAAAGAATAGCAGCGTCTGGCACCTAGACTAGTCTTCTTGTCTTCCCACCAGCGCGGAGCATGGGGCCTCCACCAGGGTGTGGGTGGGAGCCCCCATGTGGCCCAGGGCGGCACTCAGGAGACTTCGGGGCATGTACAGCCCCAACTCATTATTACGTGAGAGTGTCACGAGCAGAGATGTCCACAGGCACTGGGCCTTGGTCATGGGTAGAACTTCCGGAGGTGCTGGATGTTCTAGGCGTTCTGGATGGGGACCCCGTCCTGCGTCTCGAGGCGCGGGCGCCAGGCCTGGAGACACGGGAGATCCTGAACATGCCTTCCCACATGGGTGAGAGCTTATGAAGCCCTTCCCTGGAGAGCACCCACCTTAGGACGAGATCACCCATCTCGAGAGTCCTGGAGCGGACGATGCGACAGTGATACCGCCGCAGCGCCTGATGGTACCTCACTGCATGGAGCGAGGCTTGGCGGCGACGTTCCTCCCCCAGCACAAGGTCCATCCCCCGCATGGCGTCCTGGCGCGCCTCGTCTAATGCCAAGACCCACGCGGAGTGATGCCTGGCCTCGTGAGGGAGGACTGCCTCGGCTCCGTAGATGAGGAAGAATAGAGTCTCGCCCGTGGGCTTGGTTGCGGTGGTGCGGATGGAACACAACACTGACTGGAGCTCATCATGCCAGCCCCTCCCACATGCCTCGAGCTTCTTCTTGAAGGTCCTCGCCCTGAGGCCCCTCAGGACCTCCGCATTGGTGCGCTCAGCCTGGTCATTGCTCCGCGGGTGTGCCACCCAAGCATAGCATATCTGCGTTCCAAGGTTAGCACAATATATTTTGAAAAGGTTGCTCGTGAACCGGGAGCCATTGTCAGTGATGATGCGGTTAGGAACCTCGAAACGGCTCACGAGGTTGTTGACGAACTTGACGGCGAGCCGGCTGGGATGATGCGGACAACCTCCACTTCCGCCCACTTGGTGACCTTGTCGATGGCGACATAGAGGTAGCGGTAGCCCCCGGGCGCTCGGGGGAACGGGCCCAGGATGTCCAACCCCCAGACCGTGAACGGCCATGAGAGCGGGATGGTCTGAAGGCCCTGAGCAGGCTGGTGGACCTGCTTGGCATGGAACTGATAGGCCTCACAAGAACTTACCAAAACAGTGGCATCATTGAGCGTTGTGGGCCAGTAGAATCCGCTGTGGAACGCCTTGCCCACGAGGTTTCGCGATGAGGAGTGATGCCCGCAGTCCCCGCCATGTATGTCGGCCAGCAGCTCGCATCCCTGCTCCCTAGAGATGCATTGTAGAGAAACGTCGTTCGGGCGCCTTCGGTAGAGCTCACCGTCTTGGATGCAGTACGCAGTGGCCTGGCGGGCCACAAGCTCCGCGTCTTCCTCCTTCTCCGGCAGGGCGCCCCGGAGCAGGTACGCCTTGAACTCCTCGGACCAGCACCCCTCCTGAGGCTCGAGCGCAAGGATCAGGGGGCTCCCGAGGTTGGGCCACAAGCTAGGGCGCCCGAGGGGGCGTAAGGGGAAGCTCCTCCTGAGGCGATGCTGGTCCCACAGCGGGGGGAGCAGCTGACGGCTTGAAGAGCCGCTCCTCAAAGACGCCACGCTCTTGAGGTTGATGCCGGGACGCCCTCTTGGCAATGTCGTCCACCTCTTTGTTCGTGCCGTGCGGTACGTGCTGCAATTCCAAGCCTAAGAACCATTTCTCAATTTTGCGTACCTCCTCTGCCTCCATGTGCTCGTCCTTTGGCTTGTACGCCTTGTTGGAGAAGTTGACGAGGAGCTGGGAGTCGCCCCTGATGGTGAGGCGCCTCACCCTCAGGACCGCCGCAGCCTTGAGGCCTGCGATTAGGCCCTCGTATTCTGTGATGTTGTTGGAGACCTTCTCGCCATGCTGGAAGCAGAGCTACACGGCGTAGTAGAGCTTGTCCTAGGTGGGCGAGATGAGCACGGCTCCAGCACCCGCGCCCTGGCGCGCAAATGCACCGTCGAAGTACATGACCCAACCATCCGGTGCTTCGTCTCTGGGCACGAGAGAACAGTCCTCGCCCACTTCTCGGTCAGGGCATCAGTCCACTCCGCCACAAAATTAGCGAGGGCCGCACCCTTGATGATCCTGGTGCTGCTTGTCGGTGTTCTGGGAACCATGGTACCAAGACTTGCCTGCCTGCAGCCCACAACATGGCTCCTTCAACGGCCTGGTATGGCCCATCTTCAGCGTAGACAAAGCAAGACCCTCGCGAGGTGGAGGACACCAAGACCTCTAGAGGGAGAGGCCTCCCTAGGCTGGCTCCTGAGGACCGGAGATTCCTATGCAAGCTCCCATCTCATGAGGTCGAGATGACGTAAGCCATGAGGAACACGGCCAGGCGAGCGCCAGCGGGCGCAGGGCAGCAGGTTTCCTCTTTGGTGCCGAGGAGGCAAGCGCAGGCGCGAAGTCCCGAGGAATCAGCCAAAGGTTTCCATTCCCGTGCTACAAGACCAAGACCGCCAGGACGGCGGGACAGATGTCATCGCTGAGCCCACCACGGCGTCTTGACCAGAAGCTTTGCAGGTGAAGACCACCTTTCGTCAGGATAAGATGTACTACTTGTCTCCCTTCAAACTTGGCCATTGTGGGATCCCTTCCCGCGTTCGTTTTGGAGGAAGAGGACCGAGGCCACTATAAATATAGCTTAGCCACCACCATAGGAGGGGATCCGGATCCGATCCAACCAAAACCCTCACTAGCTCATGCCAGCACAAGAACTAACCTCCTGAGGCTGTTCTTCCCCTGTACTAGTTCATTCTCAGCCCCTCGCGAGGCCAATCCACACCAAAGCAACAGTAGGGTCTTACACCGCAAGGTGGCCCGAACCTGGGTAAACTGCCGTGTCCCTTTCCTTTCCCGTTCATCGAGCTAGGCCGTGAGAGCGACAAGTTGGTAGGCTGGGGAGATCGAGTTCTTCACACGCACCCCAGAGTTTGAACTTTCCTTGGCTCTATGGAGCCCTGAATCCGACATTTGGTGCCCCAAGTAGGGGTGCGTCGAAGATTCACCTCCTCATCTGATGTACCCCGCCCTCGATGTTCCCATGGCGGCCATCACTTAATTGGCCGGCCCACCGGGCACGGTCGGAAGCGCTGCGGGCCACCGAGTCTTCTCCCCCGCCTTGCGGCACGTGCGATGGCCGCCAAAGTTTAGGCCGGAGTTGCCACCTCGATACGATGGCATGGCAGATCTATCGGTGTTCCTCCAGGCGTATGCGGAGGCTGTCTAGGAAGCTGGCGGCAATGACAAGGTCATGGTGAATTGGCTCCGTAGAAGCAGTCGTTATCGTCAAAGAGACCCGCAAGCTGCAAGAAGCCGGCGTCCTTCAGGAAGTGCAGCATCCAGATTGGCTGGCAAACCTGGTTATCGTCCCAAAGAAGGGCGGGAAGGAGCGCATGTGCGTCGATTTTACCAACCTCAACAAGGCGTGCCTGCAAGACCCTTTCCCTCTCCCACGCATCGACCATGTCGTTGACTCCACCGCCGAGTGCGATTTACTGTGCTTCCTGGATGCCTTCTCAGGCTATCACCAATCAAGATGGCGGTGCAGGATGTCGAGAAGACAACTTTCTTGACCCCGTGTGGGGAGTACTGCTACACCTGCATGCCGCTCGGGCTGCGAATGCCGGAGTGACCTTCCAGCAGCTGATGCACATCGCTTTAGGTCAGCAACTCAGGAGGAACGTCAAGGCGTACGTCGACGACATAGTGGTGAAGTCTTCGGAGGCGAGAACCCTTGTCGCAGATCTGGAGGAGACATTTTCCATCCTGCGCAAGGTGAACCTGCGGCTTAACCCGAAAAAGTGTGTGTTTGGCGTCCCGTTCGGCAAGCTGTTGGGCTTCCTGGTGTCGCACAGAGGGATCGAGGCAAACCTGGAGAAAATCAAGGCCATAGAAGAAATGAGCCCGCCGTAAACCCTCAAGGAGATGCAGAAGATGGCGGGCTGCGTGACCTCTCTGGGCGCTTCATCTCCAAGCTAGGTGAGCGCGCGCTCCCCTTCTTCAAGTTGATGAAAAAGAAGGGCCCGTTCGAGTGGACTCCGGAGGCCGAAGCGGCCTTCCAAGACCTCAAGAAGTACCCTACCAGCCCGCCGGTGATGGTAGCGCCACGCCCCCTCGAACCCCTGGTGCTTTACCTAGCCGCCGCGCCTCACTCTGCCAGCGCGACGCTTGTGGCGGTCTGGGAGGAGCGTCTGGTTAAGGGCGCGCAGCGCGGCGCCACGCGCCCGACCAAGACATGGCGGCCTCAGGACGGTGCTCCCGAGGCCTCGGCCACCCCTCCAATCGGTGGGGCTCCCGAGAATGGCACCCCCAAGGCCACGGCTGCCCCGCCAGGTGACAAAGCTCCCGAGATTCCCCAGCCTTAGGAGGCATAGGACCTCACCGACGCCTCCTTCCTCGTCGAGCATCCAGTGAACTTCGTCAGCATGGTGCTGCATGATGCGCGAGCGCGCTACCCCATGCCACAAAAGCTTTTGCTCGCGCTCCTCGTTGCCTTCCGGAAACTGCATCACTACTTCCAAGGCCATCCCATCAAGGTTGTCTCAGCCTACCCCTTGGAGAGAGTGCTCCGGAGCCCTAACATCGCGGGAAGGGTTGCCGAATGGAACATTGAGCTGCAGGTGTTCCAGTTAGAGTTCAGCACCACCAGGATCATCAAGGGTGCGGCCCTCGCTGATTTTGTGGCGGAGTGGACTGACGCCCCTGACCGAGAAGTGGGCGAGGGCCGTTCTCTTGCGCCCGGAGACGAAACACCTGATGGTTAGGTCATGTACTTCGACAGCGCATTTGCGCGCCAGGGCGCGGGGGCTCGAGTCATGCTCATCTCGCCCACCCAGGACAAGCTCTACTACGCCGTGCAGCTCTGCTTCCAACATGGCGAGAAGGTCTCCAATAGCATCGCAGAATACGAGGGCCTAATCGCCGGCCTCAAGGCTGCGTCGGCTCTGGGAGTGAGGCGCCTCACCATCAGGCGCGACTCCCAGCTCCTCGTCAGCTTCTCCAACAAGGCGTACACGCCAAAGGACGAGCACATGGAGGCATACCTAGAGGAGGTACGCAAAATTGAGAAACGATTCTTAGGCTTGGAATTGCAGCACGTGTCGTGCGGCACGTGTCGGTGTTCTGGGAATGGAGGTACCCAAACTTGCCTGCCTGCGGCCCACGGCGTGGCTCCATCAACGGCCTGGTACGGCCCAGCTTCAGCATCAACAACTCAAGACCCTCGTGAGGGGCCAAGCCTCGCAAGGCAGACGACACCAAGACCTCCACAAGGGGCGGCCTCCTCAGATTGGCTCCTGAGGAGCGGAGATCTCTATGCCAGGCTCACCTCGTGAGGTTTGGATGATGTCAGCCATGATGACCAAGGCCAGGCGGGCGCCAGCGGGCGCAGTATACCAGTTTCCTCTTTGGCACTAAGGAGGCAGGTGCGGGCACGGAGTCCCGAGGAATCAGCCAAAGGTTTCCATTCTGGTGCAACAAGATCAAGACCGCCAGGATGGCAGGACGGAGGTCATCGCTGAGCCCACCATGGCGTCATGACCCGAGGCTTTTGCAGGGGAAGACTACTTTTGTCAGGATAGCATGTACTAGCTGTCCCCCTTTGAATTTGGCCGTTGTGGGATCCCTTCCCGCCTACATTTGGGAAGAGGACCAAGGTCACTAGAAATAGGACCTAGCCACCACCATAGAAGGGAGGGATCATTCAGTTCATCCTCACACCCACCAGCTCATCGAGCACAAGAACACCTCTCCTCCTGAGGTTGTTCTCCCACTGTACTAGTTCATCCTCAGCCCCTCGAGGCCAATCCACCACAAAGCAGGAGTAGAGTTTTGCACCGCAAGGTGGCCCGAACCTGGGTAAAGTGCTATTCTCTTTTCCATTCGGTTCGTCGAGCTAGGCCGTGAGATTAGCGAGCAGGCAGACTAGGGAGGACGAGTTCTTCGCACGCATCCTAGAGTTCGAACCTCTCAAGGGTCTGCGGAACCCAAAATCCAACATTGGGCGCGCCAGGTAGGGGTGCGTCGGAGCCTCTCTTCCGTTGGTCGACTCGCCACCGCTCCACTGCTTCCATGGCTGACGCCCGTCGAGCCCGTGCTGAGCGTCGGGCCACCCTCGCCGCTCGTGTTGCCCAGACGGCGCCTGTTGGTGGGCCTCCCCGTCGTTCTCCATCGCCGGCCACCAACGCCGCTACCGGCCTGGTGGGGCACGAACAACAAGCTTCGTTGCCGACTCCGGCTGGTTCATCGTCCCATGCTCGTTGCGGCCCGGCGGACACGCAGGCTGCGCTGCTCATGGCGCGCGAGCTCCTGCGCTATCGCCACGTCGACGACCTCTACGAAGATTGGCTGGACCGCATCGCCGAGCTTGTTAGCGCCGCCGGGGGCTCTCCTACACCGTCCCTCTCGCTGCCTCGCCTGCTGCCTACTGCGGGTGACATAGCCCACGGAGCACCTCTTCCGCCTTGAGGATGAAAGCTGCCAGGTGGTCCAGCGGCCACAATAAGATGCTCGCGCACTCCCAGCACCACCACGTCAGGACCGTGCGCTGCCTGCAGCGGTGGCACACGAGCGCCAGGACCAGGCTCCAATTCCACGACGGGCTCCTGTGACCATAGTGAGCTGCCGCGCCTTCACTTCTAAGCTGCGCAACGTTGTATGGCCGGGGAAGTTCAAGCCCGACCTGCCTCCATGCTACGACGGCACCCCCGACCCTGCTGAGTTCCTGCAGCTCTACGAGCTGAGCATCAAGGCGGCCAACGGTGACAAGAAGGTTATGTCGAACTGGTTTCCCATGGCCCTCAAGGACGGCGCACGCTCGTGGCTCCCGAACATGCCCGTGGGATCGATCTCCTCCTGGGGCGAAATGCAAGAGCGTTTCGTCGCTAACTTCCAGGGCACCCACGACCGGCCCCAGGCTGCGGGTGACCTGCGGTGCATCAAGCAGCAGCCAGGGGAGACCTTGCAGAAGTACATCCAGCGCTTCAATAGTGCTCACCTCAAGATCCCCAAGGTGTCAGACAGGGCCATCATCTTGGCATTCACTGATGGCGTCGTGACGTCAAGATGAAGGAGGAGGTCGCCATACACGAGGACCTATGCACGGCCCTGGAGATGTTCAACATGACAACCAAGTGTGCGAGAGCTGAGGAGGGTCGCCTCTCCCTCCTGGAGCTCCTGGGGGCTGACCCAGAAGACAAGAAGGCCAAAGCCAAGGACGTGAAGCGCAAGGGACCGGTCGTGCTTGCAGCCGAACCGGAGATGAAGCACGGCTGCGATCACCCGAAGTCATCCAAGGGCAGCCGTCCGTTTTGCGTCTTCCACAACGTGCACAGCCACAACACCAACGACTGTCAGGAGATCAAGGCCATCCGCGACGGGCACCTCGATCGTCGCCCCAAGCGCGACAATCGAGGCTACGGCCGCGGAGGAGGCCGAAGTGGAGGACACTGGGACGACCGCGGCCCCCGCCAGGAGTGGCGCGATCAGCCTCGTGAGGAATGCTGGGAGGGCCAGCCTCGCGAGGGCCCCTGGAGTAACCGGCCTCGTGAGGACCGTCCTCAAGGCAACGCTGGCCTCCCTCCATTGCCACCACCACCAAGAAGGAATGACGACCACCACCAGGATGAGGGGGCTGGGGGCTTCCAGGAGCCTCGTGCCATCGTCTGCATCCTGGGCGGCGCTCAGGCCCCTGCCTCTCATCGCATCTTCAAGCAGTTTGCCCGTGAGGTGAACGCGGCCCTCCCCAAGCTCGAGGCCACGCCCCGCTCAGGTTCTCCAAGTGCACCATCACCTTCAGCTCGTCCGACCAGCTCAAGTGCGCGGCAACTGCCGGTGCCGTCCCGATGCTCTGCTCACCCGTCATCAGCAACGTCCTCGTCACCAAGACCCTCATTGATGGCGGTGCGGGGCTCAATGTTCTGTCCATCGAGACGTTCGACCGCTTCTAGGTACCCTACGACCAGCTGCAACCCACCAAGCGCTTCTCAGGGGTGACCGACGGCTCCACCACTCCGATAGGGTAGATCCGCCTCCCTGTCACCTTCGGCAAGCGCGACAACTACCGCACTGAGCTCATCGACTTCGACGTCGCCCACATCCGTCTTCCATACAATGCCATCCTTGGGTATCCGACCCTGTCCAAGTTCATGGCAGTGACTCATCATGGTTACAATGTCCTTAAGATGCCAGGGAGCCGCGACGTCATCACGGTTGCCTGCGAGGAGAAAGACGCAGTGTGCTCTCTCGAGCGCGCCTACCAAGCTGCCGCAATCGAGAACCCCGACGATGAAGGCGCCATCTACCTCCTGAGGCTGTCCCCAAGAAGAAGAAGCAACTGCTCCGCCAAGAACCTCAGAAGAGCGGTGTGTCCAGCGGCACCACCTCAGGACCTGCGCCCACAGATGGGGCACCTCCCTCTCTCGCATAGGAAGGTGTGCCCAGCGCCCCTCTCAGGCTGGGCTCGGGGGCTCTCCTCTGGAGGGCCTCAGACCTAGCCAGCGTCACGAGGGAGGTGCTCGGGCACCACGTGGAGGCGTGCTTCAGTGCGCGCTTCCGCCAGGAGGGCACAAGGCACGGGGTGCCAGGTGCTCAGGAGTTCATCGCTAAGGCAACCGAGGAGCTTCAAGAGGCGAGAGCCATGCGCGCGACCGCCGCCCACCACCCGGCGCGGCTCCTTTTCCTGGCGAGGACAGCGAGCTGCGCGCCTGCATCAACATCCCTGGGCTCAACAAGGCCACGTCTCAGGAGCTCTTTTGGCTGTCCCGCATTGGTCGGTGTGTGGGCCCCCGTCACAACTACGTTCGCATGCCTTTTGGACTGCCGAACACGGCTATTACCTTCCAGCGACTCATGCAGGGTGCCCTGGCAGCTCGCGAGGCCAGGCGTCAGGCAATCCAGATGGAGGAGGAGCCAGAACCTCTGGGGTCCCCCGGGAACCGGCTGCCGGATGACTCATGAGGAGCGACTTCTTCAGCACGCGTCTTCAGCTACTTCAACATCTCTTCAGCAATGGTGCTAGGTGACATTTTTAGGTTTATTCAGTTGGGGGCGCCCCTTGGGCTGCATTATCCCCAGATCGCATGGGCCTGTCCCTGCGGCGTGTATCCTTCTTCATCTTTTGATTTGTTCAGATTGGGGGCGCCCCTCGAGCTGCATCATCCCCAAGCCACATGGGTCCGTCCCTGTGGCATGTATCATTTTGCATCTATCAGAACTGGTTGACCTCCTTCCATGAGTCGCTTTATGATTATCATCTGCCTGTCTGGTACTTCGTTGCCATGAACGTCGTATGCCCTTGCAAACCCACCCACGACCGCCTCATGATTAAGGACTGGCACGGCGTCTGTGCTCGGGTCTGTCCCTGCAGTGTCGCTAAACCCAAGAGGTTGAGCTCTGGCTCGCAGGCCAGCTCCCGTGCACATCACCTCCCATGGCCCTTGGTGCCTTGTTCTCGCATGAGCTAACCGCGGGCAGATGAGCTAGGGCGCGCGACCCGGTGCCTCGTCACCACGGGAGCCACGCGCCGATTGTCTTTCTTCAGGACTTTTGCATGAGCAGACTGGGCACGACGTCTGTGCTCGGGTCCGTCCCTGCAGCATCGATAAACCCAACGACTGAGCGCTGTCTGGCGGGCCGGCCCTGTTCACGTCACCTCCTGGGGTCGTTGGTGTTTGTCCTTCTCATGTGATAACCTCATGAGATTCATTCGGCGCAGGTTGCCTAACCATCTCGCAGGGCCATCACAAGTTTTCCGAATCAAATTCAGGCGCAACCCGCCTTGTGGTAGGGCCTCGTGAGTCCTGCACTGGTTGACGAGTGCCCATACACACCTCCTCTAGCCCTGTCATGCAAGCCACGTGTCAGGGCGGGGCTGTACACACCCCGGGGGCTCCACTCAGAGGGAGCCCCCACCCACGCACCAGTGGAAGCACCATGCTCCGCGCTAGCAGTGGACACGGTCGAGGAGCGGCTATGCTCGTGCAAGTGTGGAAGTGCCATGCTCCGCGCTGGTGATAAACAACTGAGGGCGGCCCCATGGCCGCAGTAACCTCAGGGAGCCGACATGCTCGCTGTTCAGCCTCACCGCAACGCTTTCCCTTCGGGAGAGTCGCGCGAGGGGGCTGGGCACGGGGGCTATGCTCAGGTCCCGCCTAGCGACCCCATCCTGCCAGGTCCCTCGTACCTGGTCTTCGCGCGCCCCTCCCGAGTGGGACCTCGGCGAGGAAAGGTATGGAGGTTTATTCGTACATCAAGGGGGACTCCTGAGCATCACGACTCAGGAGCCTAACTGGTCACGTAGCCCCTCACCCCTTGGTCTCGTCCTGGTGATCCGGACGACCCAACGGCGGCTGAGGTATGCGTGGGGCCGGGCCTTGCCGACGCAGAACGCTAAGGCCTACTCCCGCATCTCCTTCCCAAGGGCTGTTTGCTCGTCAAGGGGGACTCCTGAGCATCGCGACTCAGGAGCCTAATTGGTCACGTAGCCCCTCACCCCTTGGTCTCGTCCTGGTGATCCGGACAACCCAACGGCGGCTAAGGTACGCGCGGGGCCGGGCCCTGCCGACGTAGACCATTAAAGCAAATGGAAAGGAAATCGCAGAATCCTAGCAAGTTATTACAAAACATACTATCTCTGAAAGCACCAAACATAAGTTTTTACGCCTCCACGAGGCACGATACATGTTGCGGGACTTAATGGAGGGGAGCGCCACCATCGAGCCTCTTCTTTAGCCTTGGACACTTCCATCGCCCGCGAGGGGAGTCCCATCGTCAACAACGTCGCCGTCACCCGTGGTCGCGGGGTCGACGGCGAGGAACTTCCGCAGCAGGGCCTCCACCTGGCCCTTCACGGCTTCGTCAGCGGCGGTGCAGTGCTCGGGTCCACAGGCTCAAGCAAGGCACCAAAGTTGAAGCTAGGGTCGCAAAGATGGAGGTGGCTGAAGACGTGCCTCACAGCCGAGGTGGAGAGCGCGCGGGCTTCTCCTTCCACCATGGGGCCAACCCCAACAACAACACCCTCGAGCGCTATGATGAGCTGGGGGAGCAACTCGGCGGGGCCTTCCTCCAAAGTCACCAACGGCTCCTTCAACCCCCTCCCGTAGAGATCCTGCGGTGCCTTGCGGGACCTCTGCTCGAGGGAGTAGAAGGTGGCACGCCCTGCGGTGGCTGCTTCCTCAGCCTCGGCAAGGAGTTTTGCCCTGGCCTCCAGCTGGGCCTTCTCCGCATCCAACTCCTCCTTAAACTTCTCCAAGTGGCCGTGCTCCGCGGCCTGCTTCTGGGCCGCTTGCTCCAGCTCGGTGTCGCGATCAGCAACTGCAGCTTCTCGAGCCTTCAGCTTTTCCTCTTGCACCTCGAGCTGGCGGGCCTGGGCGGCCTACTTGTCACGAAGGCTCTTCAGCTTGGCCTCCGCCGCGCGACATCGCTCCTTGGCTGCCTTGGCGTCCTTCTCCGCCGCATCGCGGGCGGCCGTGGCTAGGCCGGCTACCTGTTGGCCCTCATTCGAGGCCGCCACGGCTTGGCGCCAGGCCGCCCTGACGGGCGCATCGGCCCGGAGCCATCCTGAGATCAGCTCTAGGCGCCCAGACGCCATGCGCCGGTCGGGGCCCTGAAGATCATCCTGAAGCTGGTCCAACGCGGAGAGAGCCTCCTCTAGAGCACCGGGCGTGGCAGAAGAGACACGGTTCAGCGGCGTGATGGACGGGGGAGGAGACGGCGACAACGCCAGGACCGACGAAGCAGCAGCCGCAGAGAGGGCCGGGGGCTCCGAAGCCTTCAGGACCTCAGCAGGCGAGCTGAGGGCAGGTGCCTCCGGAGCCGGCCTGGCTGCAGGGATCGCCTCCTCTTGAGGCTGGGCCTCCGAGCCTCGGGAGGACGACCCAGCGAAGGGAGCACGCGGGCCGGCCCCGTCCTTCTGCGCCGGAGGTGGCGCGGCCATCGCAAGCTGCCTAGCCTCGGTGGTTCTAGTCCCTCCCTTCTTCTTCTTCGCCACCGGCATTGGCCTAGCCACAATAGGAGGCAAACGTCAAGACACTACCACAACAGCAGGAAGCAAAGAAAAGACGGCGCACTTACTGGTCCGTGGTGACGTAATTGTAACACCCCGGATGTAACTTTCCATATTTGTAACTCCAACTCTTGCCTTTTTCGGCTATGTGTTATAATATTTCCTTCGTGGTCGGGTTTTGTTTTTCGTTTTGCATTTTGTTCATGTCATGCATCACATATCATGTCATCATGTGCATCTCATTTGCATACGTGTTCGTCTCATGCATCCGAGCATTTCCCCGTTGTCCGTTTTGCAATCCGACACTCCCACATGCACCGGCGCCCCCCTCTTGTTTCTTTTCGCGAGCGGGTGTCGAACGTTCTCGGAATGGACCGAGTCTTGTCAAGTGGCCTTGGTATACCACCGGTAGACCACCTGTCAAGTTTCGTTCTATTTGGAGGTCGTTTGATGCTCCAACGGTTAACCGGGTAACCGCAAAGTCCTTTTGTGTGTTGCAGCTAAACCCCCCTCCAAACAGCCCAAAACCCATCTGAGTCACTTCCATGCTCTAGGTCGTTCGATCACGATCGTGTGGGCGAAAACCGTACTCCATTTGGAGTCTCCTAGCTCCCTCTACCTACAAATAGGTGATCTCCCGAAATTTTTCTCGCAGTCCAAACCCTAACCCCGCTCCTCCGCGCCGCCGGACGCGTCCACTCCGCGCCGGACGAAAGCCGCCGCCGCCCTCGCCCAATCGCTACGCGCCACGTGGCGCCCGTGCGCCCACATCGCCGCCGGCCCGCCCGGGCCCGGGGCAAGCCCTCCCGTCCC
>NC_057814.1:321897344-321905931 GCF_018294505.1 Triticum aestivum | reverse complement strand
GCCGGCCGCCACCTCCGTCGCCGCCGGCCATCCCGCCGGCGCCTCCTCCGGTCGCCCTTCGCGCCGGGCTCCGCGCCCAGCCTCCGGCGTCCGCGCCCCGTCTCTCCGCCGTCGCCGCCTCCTCTTCTTCTCCGGCGAGCCACCGCGAGCTCGAGCCGGCCGGATCCGATCTGGATCCACCACGGTTGACTTCCTCTTCTTCCCCCCGAAATTCTTCTAAGTCCTGATAATTTGTACATTATATGCTCCTGTTCATTGCATCATAACTCTCTGCATATAGCTCCGTTTCGTGCGTGTAATATATCTAAATGTTCGTCTCGAGATGCTCTTCATTTTGTTCCATTATGCCATGTTCATTTGAGTCTATCTTGATGCCCAAATCTCTGGTGCAAGAGTGCTATATGCTGTTACCTGCTGTTACTTATCAGAACTTGAGAATTTGTTATTTTTGTTGCATTTGATGTGTGCATCTTATGGGCATGAGCTCTACATGTGTTTTGATGTATGCCATGCCATCTTTACAGTGGTGTATGCCATGCATTTTTGTGATCTCTATGGTGACTAGCACAAGCATGCAAACTAGGCTACAGAGAGATCCATGCTCCTTTTGGTGATGTTCAGTAAAAATGTTTTGTAGATATAGTTGTGATCTATCCATACATGCCCTTGTTTGCAATTATGGAGTGCCATAGCATGTCTTAATCTTGCTCTACTTTTGCTATAAAATATTCCTGGCAGATTGTTTACATGATATTCAATTTAGCCAAGGTTGTTGTAGTTGATCCATACATGTTATGTGTTTTCTCTTGCCTTTGTTAGCTTTATAAACATGCCATCTTGCTGTAGGTATGCTTTTTTTGTCATGCATTGCTTTGTGGTGAGTGAATCAAGCTCACCAAGATGCCCTCATAATTTCTGTTACTGCCATGCTCTGTTTTCTGCGAAGTCTGAAACCTGTTAACGAAACTTGCTATGTTTACATGGTTGCCATCATATATTCTGATCGTTTTTGACTCATGGTCAGTAAGGGACTTTTGTTCTATGCATTTATGAGATTTATGACATGCCTTGTTTTGCTATGTTAAGTTCTGTAGCATGTTGATTGCTTGCTCTGAACATTGCTACCTGATGCTGTTTATGCCATGTCCAGTAATTTCACCAAGTCTGTGAACTTGATATCTTTTGCACTTTTGCCATGCTTGTTTGAACCGGTTATGTTGTGATCTAGCCATAGCTCAGTGTTCATCTTTTGTCAAGCATCTCCTGTATATTACTGCCATATGCTTTGTTGCTATGTGGGGGTGCTGTAGCATAGTTTCTTGTTGTATTCTAAGTGCTATCATGCTGTTAATCGCAGAATCATGTCATTCTTATTTTGCTTGCCATTTGCAAACCGTGCATCCGTTTCCGGTGATCTCTATATCGATTTCGACCGAAATCATCTCATCTTTCAAATGGCATACTTGGTTTGCCAAGTTACTGCCTTGTTCATTCATTTTCTTCCAGAGCACGCATATGCATCGCATATCATATCCCGCATATCATGCATGTTGTGCATCATGTTGCTTGTGCATTTCCCGTGATTGATTGTGGTTCCATTGCTTGTGTTCTTGCTGTGGGTAGAGCCGGGATATGAGTTCGTGAACGAGGAATCGGTTGAGTACGCTTACGAGGATCAAGCTTTCGACAACTCTGAGAACCTTGCAGGCAAGATGATCATACCCTCGAAATCACTTCTATCTTTGCTTTGCTAATTGTTCGCTCTATTGCCATGCTGCGCTACCTACCACTTGCTATATCATGCCTCCCATATTGCCATGTCAAGCCTCTAACCATCCTTTCCTAGCAAACCGTTGTTTGGCTAAGTTACCGCTTTTGCTCAGCCCTTCTTATAGCGTTGCTAGTTGCAGGTGAAGTTGAAGTTGGTTCCATGTTGGAAAATATCACAATATCTCTTATTTAATTAATGCATCTATATATTTTGTAAAGGATGGAAGGCTCGGCCTTATGCCTGGTGTTTTGTTCCACTCTTGCCGCCCTAGTTTCCGTCATACCGGTATTATGTTCCTTGAGTTTGCGTTCCTTACGCGGTTGGGTGATTTATGGGACCCCCTTGACAGTTTGCCTTGAATAAAACTCCTCCAGCAAGGCCCAACCTTGGTTTTACCATTTGCCACCTAAGCCTTTTTCCCTCGGGTTTTCGCGAGCCCGAGGGTCATCTTTATTTAAACCCCCGGGCCAGTGCTCCTCTGAGTGCTGGTCCAAACTAGAGCCACTTGCAGCGCCACCTTGGGGAAACTCGAGGGCTGGTTCTAGTTGTACGTAGTGTTCATCTGGTGTGCCCTGAGAACGAGATATGTGCAGCTCCTATCGGGATTTGTCGGCACATCGGGCGGCTTTGCTAGTCTTGTTTTACCATTGTCGAAATGTCTTGTAAACCGGGATTCCGAGACTGATCGGGTCTTCCTGGGAGAAGGTTTATCCTTCGTTGACCGTGAGAGCTTATAATGGGCTAAGTTGGGAGACCCCTGCAGGGTATTATCTTTCGAAAGTTGTGCCCGCGGTTATGAGGCAGATAGGAATTTGTTAATGTCCGGTTGTAGAGAACTTGTCACTTGACTTAATTAAAATACATCAACCGTGTGTTTAGCCGTGATGGTCTCTTCTCGGCGGAGTCCGGGAAGTGAACACGGTTTGAGTTATGCATGAACGTAAGTAGTTTCAAGATCACTTCTTGATCATTTCTAGCTTCACGACCGTTGCATTGCTTCTCTTCTCGCTCTCATTTGCGTATGTTAGCCACCATATATGCTTAGTGCCTGCTGCAGCTCCACCTCATCACACCATCCTTTCCTATAAGCTTAAATAGTCTTGATCTCGCGGGTGTGAGATTGCTGAGTCCTCGTGACTCACAGATTCTACCAAAGCAGTTGTAGGTGCCGACGATGCCAGTGCAGATGACGCAACCGAGCTCAAGTGGGAGTTCGACGTTGAACATGGTCGTTACTATGTTTCTTTTCCTGATGATCAGTAGTGGAGCCCAGTTGGGACGATCGGGGATCTAGCATTTGGGGTTATCTTATTTTCATTTGGATGTTGACCGTAGTCGGTCTATGTGTGGTTTTTGGATGATGTATGAATTGTATTTATGTATTGTGTGAAGTGGCGATTGTAAGCCAACTCTCGTTATCCCATTCTTGTTCATTACATGGGATTGTGTGAAGATAACCCTTCTTGCGACAATACCACAATGCGGTTATGCCTCTAAGTCGTGCCTCGACACGTGGGAGATATAGCCGCATCGTGGGCATTACAGTAATCCCTCGCCCTCTTCGGGAGCGCGAGGCCCACAGGCTTCATGGGTATGGGAGCCATCGTACCCTCAGGGGTAGACGGGCGCACGGCCGGCTCTGCAATGGTGGCGGCTAGCGACATGGCAGAGGCGTCGCCTCGGGAAAGCAGTGCCGACCTGCCCTTCTTTGGGACCCCCAGCTTCAGCTTCTTCGGAGGGGTGCCCCTGGACCTCGTGGTGACCCCGGCGGAGCGGGCGACTCCCTGACCAGGTGCTCACCGGCGTCATCGTCATCAGAAAGGACGCGGAGGAGATCGGTCTGGCGCGGGTGAGAGGTCTCCCCCGCAGCTTCCCAGGTCGCCTCCGAGTCCGCCTTCTCCTCCTTGTGAGACTCACCGGAGGACACCGTCACGGGGAGCCCGGGGGCCGTGAAGGCTCCAGAGGCACGAGCCCGTGCTCATCGAAGACAGGCATGGCGTCGGCAATCTTCTCCCCGTCGGGGCGGTGTTTCAACGGGAGATGGGTGTCCGGGGCGCAACCCTGGTCCTTCCCGAGCATGGTGCGCACGACCTTACCCAGCTCCTCATTAGGCAAATTGTCCGGGCACAGCCGGAGGCCGTCCTCTGCGCCCTTGAATCTCCATAGGGCGCGCGAGCGCGCCTGGAGCGGGACCAGGCACTGCGTCAGGAACTCCTTGACGATCATGTCCCCCGTCAGCTTCTCCGCCTTCGGGTCATCCGCCTTCAGGTCGGCCACCATCCTCTCCAGCAACTGCTCCGCCCGGGGATCGGTGAGCTTCTCGTGAGACCACCATTCCCGGGGCATCGGAAGCCCGGTCGGCATCTCCAGTCGAGGATAGGAGCAATTGGCGTCCATGAAGATCCACTTGTTCCGGAAGTCTTCCACCTTCTTCCCGGCCCGTGAAATCGCGTTGCTGCCGTTGGCCGCGATGAAGCAAGCGCACCCCGAGCACTGGCTGCCATTGATTCGGAGGTAGAAGAAGTGGCGGAACAACGCCATGAAGGGCATCACCCCCACAAATGCCTCACAGTAGAAGGCGAAGATTGACATGAGGAGGATGGAGTTGGGATGAAGATGGAGAGCGTGGAGCTTATAATGGCAGAGAATGGCATAGAAGAAACTAGAGAAGGGGGGAACCAGCCCAGCGGAGACGCTGTGCAGGAAGAAGGGGTAAAAGGTGCCGCCCAATGTTTCCGGCTTGGCAGAGCCGACCCAGAGCGCCGTCTCTCCCCCCTCGTTGCTGCTGTCCGCCGTCAGTTGGAGCACGGCGGCGAGGTGCTTCTCCTCGGTGATGGTGGACGCGCTCAGGGCCGGCTCAAACCAAGGAGCTGGGCGCACGGCTGGAGCCAAAGACTTCGCCTTATCGGAGGCCATTGTTTGTGAGCTCAGGGAAGATCGGCGGATCTGGAGGTTTTTTGGGTAGAAGGAGAAGGGGATCTGGAGCAAGATGAAGGAAGGGCAAGGAAGGCTTTGCGGCAGGCACTAGCCTTTTTGCCAGCCAGGAACGGTTGCCGAGGCAGCATTGGGAAGCGGAGACACCCACGTCCCATAAATTTCCACGCGTCGACCAAGGCCGCAGGCAGTTAGGGCCCGCGGCGCTCCGCACTTGCCCTTTGGCTTCGCCTCGGAGCCAAGTTCGAGCGTGCCTTGGGCCCGGGGGCTACTATTGGCGTTCTGGGAACGGGGTTACCCAGACTTGCCTACCTGCAGCCCATGGCGTGGCACCATCGATGGCCTAGTACGGCCCAGCTTTAGCATCGACAACTCAAGACCCTCGCGAGGGGCCAAGCCTCGCGAGGCGGATGACACCAAGACCTCCACAAGGGGCGGCCTCCTCAGGCTTGTTCCCGAGGAGCGGAGATCTCTATGCAAGGCTCACCTCGTGAGGTTCGGATGACGTGAGCCATGACAACCAAGGCTAAGCAGGCGCCAGCATGCACAGTGTACCAGTTTCCTCTTTGGTGCTAAGGAGGCAAGCGCAGGCGCGGAGTCCCGAGGAATCAGCCAAAGGTTTCCATTCTGGTGCAACAAGACCAAGACCGCCAGGACGACAGGACAGAGGTCAGCGCCGAGCCCACCACGGCGTCACGACTAGATGCTTTTGCAGGGGAAGACTAATTTTGTCAGGTTAGCATGTACTAGTTGTCCCCCTTTGAATTTTGCCGTTGTGTGATCCCTTCCCGCCTACATTTGGGAAGAGGACCAAGGCCACTATAAATAGGACCTAGCCACCACCATAGAAGGGAGGGATCATTCAGATCATCCTCACACCCACCAGCTCATCGAGCACAAGAACACCTCTCCTCCTGAGGTTGTTCTCCCACTGTACTAGTTCATCCTCAGCCCCTCGAGGCCAATCCACCACAAAGCAGGAGTAGGGTCTTACACCGCAAGGTGGCCCGAACCTGGGTAAAGTGTTGTGTCTCTTTTCCATTCGGTTCGTCAAGCTAGGCCGTGAGATTAGCAAGCAGGCAGACTGGG
Source organism: Triticum aestivum (assembly GCF_018294505.1). Lineage (NCBI taxonomy): Eukaryota > Viridiplantae > Streptophyta > Magnoliopsida > Poales > Poaceae > Triticum > Triticum aestivum. The sequence goes on along the minus strand of NC_057814.1, from coordinate 321,900,137 downwards.
GAGGACGAGTTCTTGGCACGCACCCCAGAGTTCAAACTTCTCAAGGGTCTGCGGAACCCGAAATCTGACAGCACGAACAAGGAGGCGGACGACATCGCCAAGAGGGCATCCTGGCATCAACCTTAGGAGCCTGACATCTTTGAGGAGTGACTCTTCAAGCTGTCAGCAGCTCCCCCTGCTGTAGGAACAACATCGCCTCAGGAGGAGCTTCCCCCGGCGCCCCCCTCGGGTGCCCCGGCTTGCGGCCCAACCTTGGGGGCCCGCCTGCTCCTTGCGCTTGAGCCTCAAGAGGGGTGCTGGTCCGAGGAGTTCAAGGCATACTTGCTCCCGGGCGCCTTGTCGGAGAAGGAGGAAGACGCAGAGCGTGTGGCCCGCCAGGCCACTGCATACTGCATCCAGGACGGTGAGCTCTACCGAAGGCGCACGAATGATGTTTCTCTATGATGCATCTCTAGGGAGCAGGGATGCGAGCTATTGGCCGGCATACATGGCAGGGACTACGGGCATCACTCCTCATCGCGCACCCTCATTGTCAAGGCGTTCCCCAGCGAATTCTACTGGCCCACAACACTCAATGATGCCACTGAGTTGGTAAGATCTTGTGAGGCCTGTCAGTTCCACTCCAAGCAGATCCACCAGCCCGCTCAGGGCCTTCAGACCATCCTGCTCTCATGGCCATTCGCGGTGTGGGGGTTGGACATCCTGGGCCCGTTCCCGCGAGCACCAGGGGGCTACCGCTACCTCTACGTCGCCATCGACAAGTTCACCAAGTGGGCGGAAGTGGAGGCCATTCGCACCATCCCAGTCGGCTCGGCCGTCAAGTTTGTCAAGGGCCTCGTGAGCCGTTTTGGAGTTCCTAACCGCATCATCACTGACAATGGCTCACAGTTCATGAGCAACCTTTTCAAAACATATTGTGCTAACCTTGGAACGCAGATATGATATGCTTCGGTGGCGCACCCGCGAAGCAAGGGCCAGGCTGAGCGCACCAACGCGGAGGTCCTGAGGGGCCTCAAGGCGAGGGCCTTCAAGAAGAAGCTCGAGGCTGCGGTAGGGGCTGGCACGATGAGCTGCAGTCTGTGTTGTGGTCCATCCACACCACCGCTACCAAGCTCACGGGCGAGACTCCATTCTTCCTCGTCTACAGAGCCGAGGCAGTCCTCCCTCACGAGGTCAGGCATCGCTCCACGTGGGTCTTGGCGTTCAACGAGGCACACCAGGATGCCCTGCGGGGGATGGACTTCGTGCTGGGGGAGGAACGTCGCCACCAAGCCTCGCTCCGTGCAGCGAGGTACCGGCAGGCGCTGCGGTGGTATCACTGCCGCAGCATCTGCTCCAGGACTCTCGAGGTGGGTGATCTTGTCCTGAGGTGGGTGCTCTCCAAGGAAGGGCTTCATAAGCTCTCACCCAGGTGGGAGGGCCCGTTCAGGATCACCCGTGTCTCCAGGCCTGGCGCCGCGTGCTTGGAGACAAGGGATGGGGTCCCCATCCAGAACGCCTGGAACATCCAGCACCTTCGGAAGTTCTACCCATGACCAAGGCCAAGTGCATGTGAAGATCTCCTCTCGTCACACTCTCACGTAATAATGAGTTGGGGCTGTACACGCCCCAGAGTCTCCTGAGTGCCGCCCCTGGGCCTCACGGGGGCTCCCACCCACATCCTAGTGGAGGCCCCATGCTATGCGCTGGTGGGAAGACAAGAAGACTAGTCTAGGTGCCGGACGCGGTTGTTCTTTTGCTTGCTTTCTGTAGCTGGTTTTTGACTTCTTGAATGAAATTTGGAACATTCGTTCACAAGGGTTGGGAAATTTGTTTCTTATGTCCCCCCACAGAGTTCGCCCTTTGAAACCTTGTCTTAGGAAGAGCGGCAGGTCGCTCGTCGCCCTTCCTCGCGCATCCCGCGCGCGGGGGCTGTGTGGTGCGGTGTGTGCGCCCGGGCTCGCCCGTGACCTCACCCCGCAAAAACCTTGTTGCCCTAGTTTTGGCGCCTTAATCCTCGCGGGACGCTCTCAAACGAGCTCACGGGCATGCGCGCCCCCTCGAGTCCGTGCATCCGGGCATCGCGACATGGCGTACTAGCCACACCCAACCCACGCATGGGGGCTTGCGCGAGGTATGGCGCCTCATGAGGTTTTCTAACCCTGCAGCCACATGACGCCTCCGGAGGTTCAGCGATCCTCGAGTCTTCAACAAGGAAGCCCTTGGAAGACACCCCTAAAAGGGCATGCTCTCGCAGCATGGGAGTCTACCACGAGCACATCGAGCTAAGTCACCCCAACCACAACCAGTAGCAGCGCGGACATCACGACATAATATAAAAAAACGAGCATAGCATAGTGGCGCAAGCGCCATGGTTCATTACATGCCCCAACAGGGCTTGTACTATTTTTCGATGCAGGAGAAAGGAAGAAACAAAAGCAAGCCGCGCGACTACAGCGGCTCCTAAGGCCTGGCTCTAGCAACACCCGAGCTTAGTCGGAGTCTTCCTCCTGCTTCACCGGGGCGTGCCGGCGATGCAGCTCGTCGCCCTCCCCAGTCCGAGCCCGGCGGCGTGGCGGTTCGTCGTAATCATCATCGCTCGTGCACTGCCCAGAAGAGGAGGCTCCGCTGCTTGAGGCGGCATGGCCGTCACCAAGGGCAAGCTCACCGCCAGCGATGACGCCGTCGTTGTCATCCTCGTCGTCGTTGTCGCTCTCCGGGCAGCACCCCAGGCGTCCGCCGTCTTCGCCGAAGACCCTGACATAGAGGGTTGCGACGTCGTCATACCTGAAGTGGAGGGTGCACCTCCCATGC
>NC_057814.1:321893743-321897078 GCF_018294505.1 Triticum aestivum | reverse complement strand
GTTGCCAGCAGCGATGACTTCAACATCCACCCATGAGGCCTTGCTGCAGCAGTCGTCGGCCTGCAGCCAGAGGCCACCAGGCCCTCCGGCCGGAAGCGCGCCCGCAAGGAAAGCGGAAGCTGGAACCAGATGCCCGCTGGCCTCGCCGACCACATGATGTATTCCAGAGGTGCGTCAGCTGAGTGGGAGCGCGACCCTGGCGGCCGGGCGATCGCCGTGCGCCTCCCCCCATTGCTGAGGTCGCCCCGTCCGTGGCAGCTCCTACCACGGGAAGAAGCACCACCGCGGCTGCCAGAGGCAGCACATGCCGTTTAAGGGGTGTGCCCGTGTCCCGAGGGGCCGCTGCCGGAGTCGCCGCGTGCTTTCGGGGCCGCCCACGGCCTCTCTTGGGCGGCGGCGAGCCTGACCCCTCCTTGGGGGCCTTCCCTTTCTCTACCACAGAAAACATCCTCACCAGTGCCATGGATGTTTCGACAAGATGGTGGGACAAGAAGGGAGAAGAAGGAGCAAGCAGCGAGAAGACAGAGATGAGCAGGGGGCTCCGCCCCCTTCCATTTATAGCCAGATGAAGGCCAACCGCCGGCCTCCCACGATCCCCAGTAATGATGATTTCTTGCATGCAGTAGGGTGTTGTCAAGTCGAACGGTTGTCGAGGCGGCATGGGGAAGTGGATACGCCCACATCCCATCAAGCGCCACGCGTCGATTCGGCCTGCGGGCGATTGGGGCCCGCGGCGCTTCGTCCTTGACCTTTGGCTTCGCCTCGAAGCCAAGTCCGAGCGCGCCTTGGGCCCGGGGGCTACTGTCGGCGTTCTGGGAACCAGGGTACCCAGACATGCCTGCCTGCGGCCCATGGCGTGGTTCCATCAATGGCCTAGTATGGCCCATCTTTAGCATAGACAAAGCAAGACCATCGCGAGGGGCCAAGCCTCGCGAGGCGGACGACGCCAAGACCTCCAGAGGGAGCAGCCTCCCTAGGCTGGCTCCTGAGGAGCGGAGATTCCTATGCAAGCTCCCATCTCATGAGGTCCAGATGACGTAAGCCATGACGACCACCGCCAGGCGGGCGCCAGTGGGCGGAGGGCAGCAGGTTTCCTCTTTGGTGCTAAGGAGGCAAGCGCAGGCGCAATGTCCCGAGGAATCAGCCAAAGGTTTCTATTCCCGTGCTACAAGACCAAGACCGCCAGGACAGCAGGACGGATGTCATCACCGAGCCTACCATGGCGTCATGACCAGAAGCTTTGCAGGAGAAGACCACCTTTCGTCAGGATAAGATGTACTACTTGTCTCCTTTCAAACTTGGCTGTTGTGGGATCCCTTCCCACCTTCGTTTTGGAGGAAGAGGACCGAGGCCACTATAAATATAGCTTAGCCACCACCATAGGAGGGGATCCGGATCCGATCCAACTGAAACCCTCACTAGCTCACGCTAGCACAAGAACTGACCTCCTAAGGTTGTTCTTCCCCTGTACTAGTTCATCCTCAGCCCCTCGCGAGGTTAATCCACACCAAAGCAGGAGTAGGGTCTTACACCGCAAGGTGGCCTGAACTGGGGTAAACTGTCGTGTCCCTTTCCTTTCCCGTTCATCGAGCTAGGCAGTGAGAGCGACAAGTTAGTAGGCTGGGGAGATCGAGTTCTTTGCACGCACCATAGAGTTCAAACTTTCCTTGGGTCTGCGGAGCCCTGAATTCGACAGTGCTGAACTCCAACTGGAATGCCTGCAACTCAATGTTCCATTCAGCGACCCTTCCCGCGGTGTTAGGGCTCTGGAGTACCCTTTCCAAGGGGTAGGCTAACAAAACCTCGATGGGGTGGCCTTGAAAGTAGTGACGCAGTTTTCGGGAGGCAACGAGGAGTGCGAGCAAAAGCTTTTGCGGCATGGGGTAGCGCGCCCGTGCATCACGCAGCATCGTGCTGACGAAGTACACTGGATGCTCGACGAGGGAGGAGGATTCGGTAAGGTCCTGTGCCTCCTGAGGCTGGGGAATCTCAGGAGCTTTACCACCCGGCAGGGCGGCCGTGGCCTCAGGGGCACCATTCTCGGGAGCCCCGCCAATTGGAGGGGTGGCCGAGGCCTCAGGAGCGCCGTCCTGAGGCCGCGGCGTCTTGGCCTGGTGCGGGGTGCTGCGCGGCGCACCCTTAACCGGGCGCTCCTCCTGGATTGCCATGAGCGCCGCACTGGCAGAGTGAGGCATGGCGGCTAAGTAAAGCACCAGGGGTTCGAGGGGGCGCGGTGCTACCATCATCGGCGGGCTGGTGAGGTACTTCTTGAGGTCTTGGAAGGCCGCTTCGACCTCCGGAGTCCACTCAAACGGGCCCTTCTTTTTCATCATCTTCAAGAAAGGGAGGGCGCGCTCACCTGGCTTGGAGATGAAGCGCCCAGCGAGATCACGCAGCCTGCCAGCTTCTGCATCCCTTGAGGGTTCGCGGCGGGATCATTCCTTCTATGGCCTTGATTTCTCCAGGTTGGCCTCGTCCCTCTGTGCGACACCAGGAAACCCAGCAGCTTCCCGGACGGGACGCCAAACACGCACTTTTCTGGGTTAAGCCGCAGGTTCACCTTGCGCAGGCTGGCAAATGTCTCCTCCAGATCTTCGACAAGGGTTCTCGCCTCCCAATATTTCACCACTATGTCATCGACGTATGCCTCGGCATTCCTCCCGAGCTGCTGACCTAGAGCGATGTGCATCAGCCACTTGAAGGTCGCTCCAGCATTGCACAGCCCGAACGGCATGCAGGTGTAGGAGTACACCCCGCACGGGGTCGGGAAAGCCGTCTTCTCATCATCCTGCACCGCCATCTTGATTTGGTGATAGCTCGAGAAGGCGTCCAGGAAGCAAAGTAAATCGCACTCGGCGGTGGAGCCGATGATCTGGTCGATGCGCGGTAGAGGGAAAGGATCTTGCGGACAAGCCTTGTCGAGGTTGGTAAAATCGACGAACATGCGCTCCTTCCCGCCCTTCTCGGGACGAAAACTGAGTTCGCCAGCCAATCTGGATGCCGCACTTCCCGAATGACGCCTGCTTCTTGCAGCTTGTGGGTCTCTTGGATGATGAACCACTGCTTCTCCGGGGCTTGCCGCCGCGCCTTCTACTTTACTGGGCGCGCGTTAGGGCACACCATCAGGTGGTGCTCGATTACCCCACGTGGAACCCCGACCAGGTCCGCCGCCTCCCACGCGAACATGTCCTTGTTCATGCAGAGGAAGCTAATCAGCGCCTCCTCCTGGTCTGCAGGGAGCCCGATGCTTATGGTGAAGGTGAGGCCCAATCCCCCGTCCTCGTCGACCGGCACCTGCTTTGTCTCGGCCCGATCTTGAGAAAACAGCTGCTTCT
>NC_057814.1:321889083-321893470 GCF_018294505.1 Triticum aestivum | reverse complement strand
CTCGTGTGGGCGCCGCGCTCCTGAAGGCAAGATTCAGGGCCGTGAGCGTGTCCTTGGTATCTCCCACCAAGGTGAGGACACCGCTACTTCCCGGCATCTTCATGAGGTTGTAGCCAGGATGAGTCGCTGCCATGAACTTGGCCAAGGCCGGATATCCGAGATTGGTGTTGTACGGAGGCTGATTGATACGTCCATATTGCATCATGTTTTCTTACTGTTATTTATAATGTTTTTATCCATAATAATGCTTTTTGGAGTAATTCTAATGCCTTTTCTCTCATAATTTGCAAGGTATACACCAAGGGGGAGAATTCCGGCAACTGGAAATCTGGACCTGGAAAAGCTATGTCAGGCCACCTATTCTGCACAACTCCAAACAAGCTGAAACTTCACAGAGATTTTTTATGGAATATTTAAGAATTATTGGAGAAAATAACTACCAGAGGGGGCCCACTAGGTGGGCACAAGCCACCTGGGCGTGCCAGGGAGCCCAGGCGCGCCCTGGTGGGTTGTGCTCACCCAGGCCCACCTCCGGTGCCCATCTTCTGGTATATAAGTCATTTTGACCTAGAAAAAAAATAACAAGAGGACTTTCGGGACGGAGCGTCGCCGTCTCGTGGCGGAACTTGGGCAGGAGCACTTTTGCCCTCCGGTAGAGCGATTCCGCCGGGGGAACTTCCCTCCTGGAGGGGGAAAGCATCATCATCATCATCACCAACAACTCTCCTGGAGGCGCGCCCCGGTGGGTTGTGCTCACCCAGGCCTACCTCCTGGAGGGGAGGGCAATCTCCATCAACATCTTCAACAGCACAATCACATCTCAAACCCTAGTTCATCTCTTGTGTTCAATCTTGTTACCGAAACTATAGATTGGTGCTTGTGGGTGACTAATAGTGTTGATTACATCTTGTTGTTGATTACTATATGGTTTATTTGGTGGAAGATTATATGTTCAGATCCAATATGCTATTTAATACTCCTCTTATCATGAGCATGTTTATCATTTGTGAGTAATTACTTTTGTTCTTGAGGTCACGGGAGAAATCATGTTGCAAGTAATCATGTGAACTTGATATGTGTTCGATATTTTGATAGTATGTATGTTGTGATTCCCTTAGTGGTGTCATGTGAACGTCGACTACATGACACTTCACCATACTTGGGCCTAAGGGAATGCATTGTGGAGTAGCAATTAGATGATGGGTTGCAAGACTAGCAGAAGCTTAAACCCCCATTTATGCGCTATTCCGTAAGGGACCAATTGGATCCAAAAGTTTAATGCTATGGTTAGAATTTATTCTTAATACTTTTCTCGTAGTTGCGGATGCTTGCGGGAGGGTTAATAATAAGTAGGAGGTTTGTTCAAGTAAGAACAGCACCTAAGCACAGGTCCACCCACATATCAAATTATCAAAGTAGCGAACACAAATCGAACCAACATGATGAAAGTGACTAGATGAAATTTCCGTGTACCCTCAAGAACACTTTGCTTATCATAAGAGACCGTTTTGGCCTGTCCTTGCCTCAAAAGGATTGGGCTACCTTGCTGCACTCTTTCTACTACTATCGTTACTTGCTCGTTACAAATTATCTTGCTATCAAACTACTCCACTACTTACAATTTCAGCACTTGGAGACATTACCTTACTGAAAACTACTTGTCATTTCCTACTGCTCCTCGTTGGTTTCGACACTCTTACTTATCGAAAAGAGCTACAATTGATCCCCTATACTTGTGGGTCATCAAGGCTATTTTCTGGCACCGTTGCTGGGGAGTGAAGCGCCTTTGGTAAGTGGAATTTGGTAAGGAAACATTTATATAGTGTGCTGAAATTTATTGTCACTTATTACTATGGAAAACAATCCTATGAGGGGTTTGTTCGGGGTATCTTCACCTTGTCCGGAACCACAATTAGCTACCCCTCAACCTACTGCACCTACTAAAAATATTGAATATGAAATTCCTTCGGGTATGATAGAACAACTACTAGCTAATCCTTATGCAGGAGATGGAACCGAACATCCTGATATGCACTTGGTATATGTAGAACAAATTTGTGGATTGTTTAAGCTTGCAGGTTTACCAGGGATGAAGTTACGAAAAAGGTTTTCCCTTTATCTTTGTAGGGAAAAGCATTGGCATGGTATAGGCTATGCGATGATATTGGATCATGGAATTCGAATCGTTTGAAATTGGAGTTTCATAAAAAAATTATCCTATGCATCTAGTTCATCGTGATCGGAATTATATATATAATTTTTGGCCTCGTGAAGGAGAAAGTATCGCTCTAGCTTGGGGGATGCTTAAGTCAATGTTATATTCATGCCCCAATCATGAGCTCTCAAGACAAATTATTATCCAGAATTTTTATGCTCGGCTTTCTCGTAATGATCAAACCATGCTTGATAATTCTTGTGCTAGTTCTTTTATGAACAAGACTATTGAATTCCGGTGGGATCTTTTGGAAAGAATTAAACGTAACTCTGAAGATTGGGAACTCAACGAAGTTAAAGATTTAGGTATTAAACTTAAGTGTGATTGTGTTAAATCTTTTATGGATACAGATGCTTTTCAAAAGTTTAGCACTAAATATGGACTTGACTCTGAGATAGTAGCCTCCTTTTGTGAATCATTTCCTACTCATGTTGAACTCCCTAAAGAGAAGTGGTTTAAATATCACCCGCCTATTAAAGAATAAATTAAGGAACCGGTACCAGTTAAAGAAGAAACTATACTTTATAATGTTGATCCAGTTGTCCCTTCTGCTTATATTGAGAAACCACCTTTTCCTGCTAGGATAAAGGAACATGCTAAAGTTTCAACTGTGGTTAATAAAAGCTATATTAAAACACCTAAACCTAATGAACAAATTAAAGTAGAACCTAGTATTGTTATGGTTAAAGATCTCTTGGAAGAAGATATAGATGGGCATGTTATTTATTTCTGTGAAGAAGCTGCTAGAATTGCTAAACCTGGTAAAAGGGATAAACATAGACCCGTTGTGGGCATGCCTGTCATCTCAGTTAAAATAGGAGACACTGTTATCATGGTTTATGTGACATGGGTGCTAGTGTGAGTGCTATTCCTTACACCTTATATCAAGAAATTATGAAAGACATAGCACCTGCAGAGTTAGAAGAAATAGATGTTACTATTAAACTTGCTAATAGAGACACCATATCACCATTTGGGATCATTAGAGATGTTGAAGTCTTGTGTGGGAAAATAAAATACCCTACTAATTTTCTTGTTCTTGGTTCCCCACAAGATGACTTTTGTCCCATTATTTTTGGTAGACCTTTCTTGAATACAGTTAATGCTAAGATAGACTGTAAGAAACAAACTGTCGGTGTTAGCTTTGGTGATGAGTCTCATGAATTTAGTTTTTCCATGTTTAGTAGAAATCTTCATTAAAAAGAATTGCCTAGTAAGGATGAATTAATTTGTCTTGCTTCTATTGTTGTGCCACCTACTGATCCTTTAGAACAATATTTGCTAGACCATGAAAATGATTTACATATGCATAAGGAACGAAATAGATAAGATTTTCTTTGAACAACGTCCTCTACTTAAAAACAACTTGCCTATTGAAACTCTGGGAGGTCCTCCTCCATCTAAAGGTGATCCTGTGTTTGAATTAAAACAATTGCCAGACACTTTGAAATATGCTTATCTTGATGAAAAGAAAATATATCCTATTATTATTGGTGCTAACCTTTCAGAACATGAAGAAGAAAGATTGTTGAAAGTTCCGAGGAAGCATCGAGCTGCTATCGGATATACTCTTGATGATTTAAAGGGCATTAGTCCCACTGTATGTCAGCATAAAATTAATATGGAACCTGATGCTAAACCCGTTGTTGATCACCAACGTCGGTTAAATCCGAAGATGAAAGAGGTTGTGACGCCCGGATAATTAAGCTACGGTAATTCCACGCTAATGATGCCACGTCACCGGTATTACTGTTGCAAATCTATCGTTAGATCAAAACTGGTCCAAAATTCAAATTCAAAGTTTGGTAAATAATAAAAGTTTTCAAACATTAAGGTCAAAATGTTCAGTTTGTACTAAATATTACATAGATAAATATGGTGTAGTAAACACATTTTTATAACATGCCTAAATAATTTAAAATGATTTAAAACAGAAAAGTATATAAATAAAAAGAAAAAGAAAATACTAAAGAGAAAAACAAAACTAACAAAAAAAAGAGGAAGCACCCCCCCCCACCGGGCTCCGGCCCAGCTGGCCGGCCCAACTGGGCCAAGGCCCACCCCCACTCCTTTATACCCACTCCCCCTAACCTAATCCAACCACCGACACCCCACTCCCCCCCGAAATATCTCCCTCCCCCCTCTATCTCGATTGGATCGGGAGGGGGAGCA
>NC_057814.1:321789285-321888592 GCF_018294505.1 Triticum aestivum | reverse complement strand
CGCCGTCAGCCACTGCTCGCCGTGCGGCGTCGCCAGCCACCGCTCGCTGCTCGCGCCCCACCCCCCGCCGCCTTGCTCCGCCGCCCAGCTCTGCCATGGCCTCTGCCTTACACCTCCCCGTCCGGCCGCGCGCTGCGCCGCTCCCCTCGCCGCCTGCGCCGCGCTCCTCGCCGGCATTTGCCACTGGCCTCGCCTCGCTTCCCCTCGCTCGGGTGACGCCCGAGACCCAGCGCCCGCTAGCGCCCGTAACTGCTAAGGCCCCTCTGGGCCAATGACACGGCGGCCCCACCCCACAGGACGGTTTAAAAAAATAAAAATAAATAATATATATATATATTAAAAATAATTAATTAATTAAAGAATTATTTAACTTAATTAATTTTGATTAATTGAACTAATCAAATAACTGAACTAATTAAACTGTTAGTTAATTAATTAATCAGTCAATGACAGTGGGGCCCACCCCTAATATTTTGATTAGGTTAATTAATTTGTTTAATTAATATTTGTCACTGACCAGTGGGACCCACTAATCAGGTTGCCAGTCAACCCCTGTTGACTGTTGACGTCAGCATGACATCATGCTGATGTCATAAATCCAATTTTGAATTAAATTAAATAATTAATTAAATTCGAGAAATTAATAAATTCTTTTGAAAATCATATCTTTTAATCTGTAACTCGGATGGAAAAACTTTGTACATGAAAGTTGCTCAGAACGACGAGACGAATCCAAATACGTAGCCCGTTCATCCGCCACACATCCCTAGCATAGCAAACACGTAACTTTTCCTCTCCTGTTCATTTGTCCGAAAACGTCAAACACCGGGAATACTTTCCCGGATGTTTCCCCCTTCGCCAGTAGCACCTACTACTACATTAGGTCACCTCTAGCACCTCGTAATGCCATGTTACACTTCATGATGCTTGATTGCTCTGTTATTTATTGTGTTCCCCCTCCATTACTTCTTTCCGGTAGACCTCGAGACTGCCGGCGACCCCCAGTTCGACTACGGTGTTGACGACCCTTCCTTCTTGCCAGAGCAACCAGGCAAGCCCCCCCTTGATCACCAGATATCGCCTATTCTTCTCTATACTGCTTGCATTAGAAGAGTGTAGCATGTTACTGCTTTCGGTTAATCCTATTCTGCTGCATAGCCTGTCATTGTTGCTACAGTTGTTACCCTTACCTGCTATCCTACTGCTTAGTATAGGATGCTAGTGTTCCATCAGTGGCCCTATACTCTTGTCCGTCTGCCATGCTATACTACTTGGCCGTGATCACTTCGGGAGGTGATCACGGGTATATACTATATACTTTATACTGTTACATTACTGATGATACTGTTCGGAGGTGGGGGCTGAAGGCGCAGGTGGCTCCATCCCGGTAGAGGTGGGCCTGGGTTCCCGACGGCCCCCGACTGATACTTTGTGGCGGAGCGACAGGGCAGGTTGAGACCGCCTAGGTGAGACGCGGGCCTGGCCCTGGTCGGTGTCCGTGGTTACATCAATCAACACGCTTAACGAGATCTTGGTATTTGATCTGAGTCTGGCCATTTGGTCTATACGCACTAACCAACTACGCGGGAACAGTTATGGGCACTCGACGTCGTGGTATCAGCCGAAGCCTTCGTGACGTCAGCGACTGAGTGGCGCGCGCCGGGTTGGACCGCGTAACGTGACTTCCTTTGAAATGGAGGTTGCTAGGTCTGCTCTCCGGCCGCGTACGCAACGTGCAGGTGAGCAATGGGCGATGGGCCCAGACCCCTACGCGCATAGGATTTAGACCGGCGTGCTGACCTCTCTATTGTGCCTAGGTAGGGCTATGACGTGTTGATCATCCACGGCCGGGCATGACCCAGAAAAGTGTGTCCGGCCAAATGGGATCGAGCGTGTTGGGTTATGTGGTGCACCCCTGCAGGGAAGTTTATCTATTCGAATAGCCGTGTCATTCGGTAAAAGGACGTCCCGGAGTTGTACCTTGACATTATACAACTAGAACCGAATACTTAATAAAACACACCCTTCCAAGTGCCAGATGCAACCCGGTGATCGCTCTCTAACAGGGCGACGAGGAGGGGATCGCCGGGTAGGATTATGCTATGCGATGCTACATGGTGAACTTACCATCTACTCTCTTCTACATGCTGCAAGATGGAGGTGGCCAGAAGTGTAGTCTTCGACAGGATTAGCTATCCCCCTCTTATTCTGGCATTCTGCAGTTCAGTCCACCGATATGGCCCTTTACACATATACCCATGCATATGTAGTGTAGCACCTTGCTTGCGAGTACTTTGGATGAGTATTCACGGTTGCTTTTCTCCCTCTTTTCCCCCTTTCCTTTCTACCTGGTTGTCGCAACCAGATGCTGGAGCCCAGGAGCCAGATGCCACCGTTGACGATGACTCCTACTACACCGGAGGAGCCTACTACTACGTGCAGCCCGCTGACGACGACCAGGAGTAGTTAGGAGGATCCCAGGCAGGAGCCTGCGCCTCTTTCGATCTGTATCCCAGTTTGTGCTGGCCTTCTTAAGGCAAACTTGTTTAACTTATGTCTGTACTCAGATATTGTTGCTTCCGTTGACTCGTCTATGATCGAGCACTTGTATTCGAGCCCTCGAGGCCCCTGGCTTGTATTATGATGCTTGTATGACTTATTATGTTTTAGAGTTGTGTTTTGATATCTTCCCGTGAGTCCCTGATCTTGATCGTACACGTTTGCGTGCATGATTAGTGTATGATTGAATCGGGGGCGTCACAAGTTGGTATCAGAGCCGACTGCCTGTAGGAATCCCCCTTTCTAAATCCTTGGCCGAAGTCGAGTCTAGACATTGCAAAACTTTTACTAACATGGCTGTGTGTCTTACGGGCCCACGTCGCCATTGGGTGGTATTAGGATCTTTTATTTCTCGTCTATACTCTGGGACTCTGATCTCTCTTCTATTCGGGTTAAATGATTTTTCTAAAATCCAACTTTAGGTTCTCGAGAATACTTCTCCCGGAGAGCCCCTTCAGTCCAGATGACCACCTGCTGCACCAGAAAATTTTGAAGATACTCTCCGATGTTTCCCCGAGACCCTGGTGCCCTTCGTCGTTGCAAATCCATGCCACCGATAAATCCCTATGGAAAGCTACATACACTTGTCGTCCATAACTTCATTTCCAATTGTTCTTGTTATTACAAGATACCCTGAAATACTTCGGATGTTCCGAGAATCCTTTGGGTCTGCTGCCTTGCAGCTTCTTTTCCTCATGAATACATGTATGAATAATTCCTCACACTTACTGGGGATTCGTTCATCCCTAGTTGTTCAGGTGTTTCGCAAAATTCTTCAAAATGCCATTCGATCTTCCGAAATCCTCAGTAGCCTATTGCTCTTGATCTTCTTTACCTGCTTGTATAATGGTTACTTCCATATGTCTTGCAATATTCATTAAAATACTTTGTGATCGACATTCTGATCATGCTGGATCAACATGTGTGTGACTGCACACAATCATCAGTTATTCCCTGAAAATTATCCTTCCGGCTCGAACGTCATTTTGAACATGAGCTGGTTGTCGACCAATCAAATTGCCACCGTTTGTGCCTCTAAGTCTATTCAACTTACTTGTCTTTTGATCAGAGCATCTGCTTTTGATCCCCCAATTTGGAAATCATAATTCCTTGCATTTAAGGTCTCGAATTATCCAGATTTTTCTATAATCCGATGCCTTGGCATTATTTCTTCTTCTGGCTGAACATATATACTCAAATCAGTTTCTTTGCGGTCCGCCAGATCCTTTGGTGGATTATTATCCGACCGTTCCTGCATATTCTCAAAACCTTGAGTTCTTCCCCTGATACACAATGCCTTTGGTAAATTGTATCCTCTATTTTCTCAACCATGCTTTGTTTCCGAGGTGGTGGTATTTACTATTGAAGCTTGTGGTATATGTTTCCACGATACCCTGACGGGTTGAACCTATGCCTTCCTTAATATGTGTGAACTCGGAAGTTTTCACGAGTCATACTCATCTGGTATTTCACCAGGTAAAACTTTCAACACTAATGCCTTTATCAAGGCGAGAAGTGAATGGAAGGTTATACATTGAAGAAGTGGGAGTCGACCTTGAACCTTGCGTTCATGCCCATGGACACGATGTATAACTTATCATGGAAGCTGCTCGTAAAAATAATTACCCCCCTTGTTATAAGTTCATCTTGTATCCGTGGTTCGATCATTTATGATCGTGGTTTCCGACCATGTTCTCCTTTAAATACCATTTCTTGGACAAGTTAAATCACTTGTCTTCTACAGGTAAATACGCCTGCCCAACCTCTATTATGATCTACCTTTGAGTATTACCCCTGGTATCTCGAGGATATCTTACCATTGCACTACATCTTATAAACTTTGATGAAGTACTACCTTACCTTGTCTTTGTCACTTCATGGGTTCTAGGTTGTTTGTCAACCGAGAACACCGAATAGTGAATCGAGTCCGCATTCCGATTCAATAACCCTAAGTAATTTTCGTTGCTTACGAGTTTAATAATCATTTAAGTCATTCCTAGCCTGATCGGCTATATCATTAGCGTGCTAAATTTTAACTGTGCTACCTGGTCCTTAACCCCGGAGCACAACTTTCGATGATGAGCTAAGCTTATGCCGATCTTCCTCTCATACCATTTCACCTTGAACAACAAGCTTGATTTCAAGTTTGTGTCCTACCCATGGTTCCAATAACCGTCTGCTTCATCATTCCTTTGACTTGATGCCGTCGCTGATTGATTACATCTTCATGAAATCTCTCGACAAATGTGTCGTGATCATCATCAACCTTATGAGCTCTTCCAGGATATCGATTGAGTCCATGATGAGAAATACCATCCTTGCCCTCGATGATATGTGTTATAATCGACCACTTTATTGCCTTCCCACCAACACAAGCTTGTTCGTGTTTGGTGTTATACCTTGAGTTCCTTGCTATCCAGCAATTGTTCTTCTTTACCTTGGAACACTAACATCTCGTTTGTCCTCAATGTTGTGAGAATTTCACCACCTCTTAAGAATTCTTGGTATGGTGATACTTCTCACCATCACCATTCTTTCTTGGGTCCTCGTGTTGATTCCAACCAGGGTACCAACAAGTGAGCGGTGCTGTTTGGATCCTACCCTTCTAGCAACCCTATTGCTTTGAAGTTAATGGTCGGTCATTCATTCTTAGACTATTGATTATTGAATCACCATTCCGACGTTGGTCGTGCAACCCAGCCCATATTTTGGGTGCACCTTTCAACCAATGTTTAATTGTGTATGTTTTCCTCGAGCATACATCATTATACCATTTGATATGACAAATGTTATCTCCTTGTTCACATAGTTGTGGAAATCCATCTTTTGTTAATCTCGATGAATTGTCGCTGATTCCATCAGCCACCTCCTCATCCTGTCGTTGGTTTACTGATGAACTCTTGTTTTGGAACTCGCTTCCATAGTTCATTTCCCGAGAATCTTACAATGTCATCTCGTCAAATTGTGCGCACCTTTTCTTCTTAGGCATCCTAAGTCTGAGGTATCGTGACACCAATCAGATCTGAATCTCGGTCAGATGTGATGGTTGGAACATATTTCCAAGAGTTATAATGTTGGTCTTTATATGACCCAGTAAGGTTATGTCATGCATAGCACACCTGGCCGGAGGACCTATTGTTATAGCTTCCTTTTCAGCAAGGTTATCCATTCTTCCATGAGGAAATTGAAAGACTTATTCTATAAGTTGTTCTTGATGAATCCTTTGTGTATCCAAAGTCCGACCTTTGCTTGAAGACCATGTCGATGCTATCTCGAAGCATGTCTGTGGTACTCCAATTTTCAACAAGAATATTTGAAGCCCAATGCTAAATGTTTCCTGCTCAATTATCCAAACACCGCTGTAGGAGTAATGTCATGAAATTTCTCTCCCCTACCTAAAAAGTTTTCTACAGTATATCCTATCATGGATATCATGCTCTGCTTGTCCTTGGGAAGGGTATACCCCTGGTATATGTGTCAAACACATTTTCCTTTCCATTGTTATATTTGATCTGAGGATCACATTTTCTTTCCATTTATTTGTTTAACCTTCCTTGTGATCCATATGATCTAAGCAGTAATATTCTTCTGCTTATGTGAACACCTTCATGTACAACCGTGTCAGTAAGACCCTGTTGCATTTGTCGATAGCATCCCGGTAGCCACCGATGGACGAGAACTTTGCCTATTGGTCCGCCTCGTTTAAACGAGTAGGAAAATGGTTCTCTTCATCCCTCGCCCTTGGTACCAATGTTGCTGCCAACAAAACTGACAGGCTATTCTCCGACATACCTTGCTATCTTGACCGTGCAAATGTTAGCGCCTTCCTGCTTTTAACCCACATGGTGGGCCCATAACCCATCGTTCCACAGGATCGAAACCTGACTCTCCTACACCCTCCTGTTTCCAAAGTTATTCCTCACGCATGGCCTCATAAGTAATTCACGAGCCACCTTCTGAGATATCATCAATTCTGGTATCAGACACAAAACTTATTCCCATTGCTTTGGACCCCTTCTACACTTTGTTTCAGGCATCGAACGATTGCCTACCAGCTTGAAACTCATCATGGTACCTTCTGACTTTGCTCTCGATATTTTCTTAAGTTTCAGTTCGAGAGTTACTTTCCGCCACCTTCCCCGATGTTAGTTACCAGATAATCAACCTTGCAGAGGTCCGTTCTCTCGGAATACCCCCCTTATTCTTTCGTAAGTACGATGGAGTTTCCGAAGAAAGGATGCCGACTTCACCATGATGACCTGAAGCAGAGAAATAAAGACATCAACGAGGAGGATCAACTACTTCAGGAAGAGCAACCAAGACCGAGAACACTCGTTAGAATTTCGTAACCAAATCCCTTGCCCGTCACTTCCCCTCTTAAATCCCGGGACGAGATTTCTTGTAGTGGAGGAGAATTGTGACGCCCGGATAATTAAGCTACGGTAATTCCACGCTAATGATGCCACGTCACCGGTATTACTGTTGCTAATCTATTGTTAGATCAAAACCGGTCCAAAATTCAAATTCAAAGTTTGATAAATAATAAAAGTTTTCAAACATTAAGGTCAAAATGTTCAGTTTGTACTAAATATTAAATAGATAAATATGGTGTAGTAAACACATTTTTATAAAATTCCTAAATAATTTAAAATGATTTAAAACGGAAAAGTATATAAATAAAAAGAAAAGAAAATACTAAAGAGAAAAACAAAACTAACAAAAAAAAAGAGGAAGCACCCCCCACTTGGCTTCGGCCTAGCTGGCCGGCCCAACTGGGCCAAGGCCCACCGCCGCTCCCTTATACCCACTCCCCCTAACCTAATCAAACCACCGACACCCCACTCCTCCCCCTGAAATATCTCCCTCCCCCCTCTCTCTCGATTGGATCGGGAGGGGGAGCAAACCGCCGACGACGCCGCCCGGATCGCCCATCGCCGTCCATCGCCGCCCGGACCCCCCTCGTCGGCCTGCTTCCGCTCCGCCGCGTCGTCCCCGTCGACCTCCTCGACCCCCGCTGCCCGAATCCCTACCGCCCTTGTGAGCTGCCCCTCTCCTCTCTCCCCTGTGCGCCCTGCCTCTCCCCCGCGCTCGGCTCCGCCGCCCTCCGGCGCCTGCGGACAGCCGCACCTGGCCAACCCCGCGGTGCCCCGCCCACGCGCGCTCGTCCTGTTGCAGCCCGCCACTGCCTGTGCCCCGCTCCGGCCCTTCTCCTCTGCCCGCCGTCAGTCGCTGCTCGCCGTGCGGCGTCGCCAGCCACCGCTCGCTGCTAGCCCCCCGCCTTGCTCCCAGCCCGCGCGCCGCCCAGCTCTGACATGGCCTCTGCCTTACACCTCCCCGTCCGGCCGCGCGCTGCGCCGCTCCCCTCGCCGCCTGCGGCGCGCTCCTCGCCGGCGTTTGCCACTGGCCTCGCCTCGCTTCCCCTCGCTCGGGCGACGCCCGAGACCCGGCGCCCGCTAGCGCCCGTAACTGCTAAGGCCCCTCTGGGCCAATGACACGGGGGCCCCACCCCATAGAATGGTTTAAAAAAATTAAAAGTAAATAAATAATAATAAATATATATATATATATTAAAAATAATTAATTAATTAAAGAATTATTTAACTTAATTAATTTTGATTAATTAAACTAATCAAATAACTAAACTAATTAAACTGTTAGTTAATTAATTAATCAGTCAATGACAGTGGGGCCCACCCCTAATTAATCCTGATTAGGTTAATTAGTATGTGTCACTGACCAGTGGGACCCACTAGTCAGGTTGACCAATCAACCCCTGTTGACTGTTGACGTCAGCATGACATCATGCTGATGTCATAAATCCAATTTCGAATTAAATTGAATAATTAATTAAATTCCAGAAATTAATAAATTCTTTTGAAAATGATATCTTTTAATCCGTAACTCGGATGGAAAAACTTTGTACATGAAAGTTGCTCAGAACGATGAGACGAATCCGAATACGTAGCCCGTTCACCCGCCCCACATCCCTAGCATAGAAAACACGCAACTTTTCCCCTCTGGTTCATCTGTCCGAAAACGTCAAACACCGGGAATACTTTCCCGGATGTTTCCCCCCTTCGCCAGTAGCACCTACTACTACGTTAGGTCACCTCTAGCACCTCGTAATGCCATGTTACACTTTATGATGCTTGATTGATTTGTTATTTATTGTGTTTCCCCTCCGTTACTTCTTTCCGGTAGACCCCGAGACTGCCGGCGACCCCCAGTTCGACTACGGTGTTGACGACCCTTCCTTCTTGCCAGAGCAACCAGGCAAGCCCCCCTGATCACCAGATATCGCCTATTCTTCTCTATACTGCTTGCATTAGAAGAGTGTAGCATGTTACTGCTTTCGGTTAATCCTATTCTGCTGCATAGCCTGTCATTGTTGCTACAGTTGTTACCCTTACCTGCTATCCTACTGCTTAGTATAGGACGCTAGTGTTCCATCAGTGGCCCTACACTCTTGTCCGTCCGCCATGCTATACTACTAGGCCGTGATCACTTCGGGAGGTGATCACGGGTATATATTGTATACTTTATACTGTTACATTACTTATGATACTGTTCGGAGGTGGGGGCTGATGGGGCAGGTGGCTCCATCCCGGTAGAGGTGGGCCTGGGTTCCCGACGGCCCCCGAGTGATACTTTGTGGCGGAGCGACAGGGCAGGTTGAGACCGCCTAGGTGAGAGGCGGGCCTGGCCCTGGTCGGTATTCGTGGTTACATCAATTAACACGTTTAACGAGATCTTGGTATTTGATCTGAATTTGGACATTTGGTCTATACGCACTAACCAACTACGCGGGAACAGTTATGGGCACTCAACGTCGTGGTATCAGCCGAAGCCTTCGTGACGTCATCGACTGAGCGGCGCGCGCCGGGTTGGACCGCGTAACGTGACTTCCTTTGAAATGGAGGCTGCTAGGTCTGCTCTCCGGCCGCGTACGCAACGTGTAGGTGAGCAATGGGCGATGGGCCCAGACCCCTGCGTGCATAGGATTTAGACTGGCGTGCTGACCTCTCTGTTGTGCCTAGGTAGGGCTGCGACGTGTTGATCTTCCGTGGCCGGGCATGACCCAGAAAAGTGTGTCCGGCCAAATGGGATTGAGCGTGTTGGGTTATGTGGTGCACCCCTGCAGGGAAGTTTATCTATTCGAATAGTCGTGTCCCTCGGTAAAAGGACGACCCGGAGTTGTACCTTGACCTTATGACAACTAGAACTGGATACTTAATAAAACACACCCTTCCAAGTGCCAGATACAACCCGGTGATTGCTCTCTAACAGGGCGACGAGGAGGGGATCGCCGGGTAGGATTATGCGATGCTACTTGGTGAACTTACCATCTACTCTCTTCTACATGCTACAAGATGGAGGTGGCCAGAAGTGTAGTCTTCGACAGGATTAGCTATCCCCCTCTTATTCTGGCATTCTGCAGTTCAGTCCATCGATATGGCCCTTTACACATATACGCATATGTAGTGTAGCTCCTTGCTTGTGAGTAGTTTGGATGAGTATTCACGGTTGCTTTTCTCCCTCTTTTCCCCCTTTCCTTTCTACCTGGTTGTTGCAACCAGATGCTGGAGCCCAGGAGCCAGACGCCACCGTCGACGACGACTCCTACTACACCGGAGGAGCCTACTACTACGTGCAGCCTGCTGACGATGACCAGGAGTAGTTAGGAGGATCCCAGGCAGGAGGCCTACGCCTCTTTCGATCTGTATCCCAGTTTGTGCTAGCCTTCTTGAGGCAAACTTGTTTAACTTATGTCTGTACTCAGATATTGTTGCTTCCGTTGACTCGTCTATGATCGAGCACTTGTATTCGAGCCCTCGAGGCCCCTGGCTTGTATTATGATGCTTGTATGACTTATTTATGTTTTAGAGTTGTGTTGTGATATCTTCCCGTGAGTCCCTGATCTTGATTGTACACGTTTGCGTGCATGATTAGTGTACGATTGAATCGGGGGCGTCACAGAGGTGGTAAGAACGGAAATATTAAAACTTCTGGAAGCAGGTATAATCTATCCTATAGCTGATAGTAGATGGGTAAGTCCTGATCATTGTGTCCCTAAGAAAGGAGGTATAACTGTTGTTCCTAATGATAAGAATGAACTAATTCCACAAAGAATTGTTACAGGCTATAGGATGGTAATTGATTTTAGCAAATTAAATAAAGCAACTAGAAAATATCATTACCCTTTGCCTTTTATTGATCAAATGCTTGAAAGATTATCTAAGCACACACGCTTTTGCTTCCTTGATGGATATTCTGGTTTTTCACAAATACCCGTTTCTCAACCTGATCAAGAAAAGACCACTTTTACTTGTCCTTTTGGAACCTATGCTTATAGACGTATGCCTTTTGGTTTATGTAATGCACCTGCTACCTTTCAAAGATGTATGACTGATATATTATCTGACTTTTGTGAAAAGATTGTTGAGGTTTTCATGGATGACTTTTTTGTTTATGGGAAGTCTTTTGATGATTGTTTAAGCAATCTTGAGCGAGTTTTGCAGAGATGTGAACAAACAAATCTTGTCTTGAATTGGGAGAAGTGCCACTTTATGGTAAATGAAGGCATTGTCTTGGGTCATAAAATTTCTGAAAGAGGCATTGAAGTGGACAAAGCTAAGGTTGACGCAATTGAGAAAATGCCATGTCCTAAAGATATCAAAGGTATTCTTAGTTTCCTAGGTCTTGCTGGTTTCTATAGGAGATTTATCAAGGACTTCTCTAAAATTTCTAGGCCTCTCACTAATCTTTTGCATAAGGATATTCCTTTTGTTTTTTATGATGATTATTTAGAAGCCTTTGAAACACTCAAGAAAGCCTTAATTTCTGCACCTATTGTTCAACCACCTGATTGGAACTTGCCTTTTGAAATTATGTGTGATGCTAGTGACTATGCTGTTGGCGCTGTTCTAGGACAAAGAATTGATAAAAAATGAGTGTTATTCATTATGCTAGTAAAACTCTAGAAAGTGCTCAAATAAATTATGCCACTACTGAAAAAGAATTCTTAGCAGTGGTGTTTGCTTGTGATAAATTTAGACCTTATATTGTTGATTCCAAAGTAACTGTTCACACAGACCATGCTGCTATTAAATATCTTATGGAAAAGAAGATGCTAAACCTAGACTTATTTGTTGGGTTCTTTTGCTACAAGAATTTGATTTACATATCATTGATAGAAAAGGAGCTGAGAACCCCGTAGCTGATAACTTGTCTTGGCTTGAAAATGTGCTTGATGACCCACTTCCTATTGATGATAGTTTTCCTGATGGGCAGTTAGCTGCAATAAATGTTTCTCATAGTACTCCTTGGTATGCTGACTACGCTAATTACATTGTTGCTTAATATTTACCACCTAGCTTTACTTACCAACAAAAGAAAAAATATTCTATGATTTAAGACATTACTTTTGGGATGACCCACATCTTTATAAGGAAGGAGTAGATGGTATTATTAGACGTTGTGTACCTAAGCATGAACAGGGACAAATCCTATGGAAATGTCACTCCGAAGCTTATGGAGGGCATCATGCTGGAGATAGAACTGCTCATAAGGTATTGCAGTCTAGATTTTATTGGCCTACTCTCTTCAAGGATGCCCATAAGTTTGTCTCATATTGTGATGAATGCCAAAGAATAGGTAATATCGGTAAGCGTCAAGAAATGCCTATGAATTATTCACTTGTTGTTGAACCATTTGATGTTTGGGGATTTGATTACATGGGACCTTTTCCTTCTTCTAATGAGTATACACATACTTTGGTTGCTGTTGATTATGTTACTAAGTGGGTAGAAGCTATTCCAACCAGTAGTGCTGATCACAACACCTCTATTAAAATGCTTAAGCAAGTTATTTTCCCAAGGTTTGGAGCCCCTAGATATTTAATGTCTGATGGTGGTTCACACTTTATTCATGGTGCTTTTCGTAAAATGCTTGCCAAGTATGATGTTAACCGTAGAATTGCATCACCCTATCATCCTCAGTCTAGTGGTCAAGTTGAACTTAGCAATAGACAAATAAAATTAATTTTTCGAAAGACTGTCAATAGGTCCAGGAAAAATTGGTCTAAGAAATTAGATGATGCACTTTGGGCTTATAGAACAACATATAAAAATCCTATGGGTATGTCTCCTTATAAAATGGTTTATGGAAAAGCTTGTTATTTGCCTCTTGAGTTAGAACATAAAGCATATTGGGCAGTTAAAGAACTCAATTATGATTTCAAACTTTCTGGTGAAAAGAGGTTATTTGATATTAGCTCATTAGATGAATGGAGAACCCAAGCTTATGAAAATGCAAAATTATTCAAAGAAAAAGTTAAAAGATGGCATGACAAAAGAATTCAAAAGCGTGAGTTTAAAGTCGGAGAATATGTTCTTTTGTACAACTCTCATTTCAGATTCTTTGCAGGAAAACTCCTCTCAAAATGGGAAGGCCCCTATGTTATCGAGGAGGTTTACCGGTCTGGAGCCATCAAAATAAATAATTCCGAAGGTACTAACCCGAAGGTTGTCAATGGACCACGAATAAAGCATTATATCTCAGGTATGCCCATTAATGTTGAAAGTAATATCATCCAAACTTTGACACCGGAAGAACACCTAAAAGAGTCCTTCCGGAAACTCTGGAATCGTGAAAATTAGGAGGTACGTGATACGGTAAGTAAACGGACTCTGAAAAATCCGCAAAAATATTTTTTATCAGTTTTGGAATATTTAAGAATTTTGGAAATAAAGAAACTTCCAGGAAGCGTCCCCTGGTGGCACAAGACACCAGGGTGCGCCTGGCTTGCCTGGCGCCTGGCGCGCCCAGGTGGGTTGTGCCCACCTGGGACACCTTCCATACTCCATTTTTCTCCCATATGCTTGTCCTCCAAGATAAAAAATCTATATATACTTCCCGAACCTGTTAATCACCGTATCGCGGAGAAAATCCTTTGTTCTCTTTTCTTGCTGTTTTCTACGTAGTTCTGGAAATATGTCGTCCCAAGACTCCGACGGAGAGAGCTATGTCTCACATCTCATTGCTAAGGATGGCAATTTTACCCATGGGTATGGGTACCCGCGGATACCGTACCTGCATGGGCAGGGTATGGGCACAATTTTATACCCATGGGTAGTACCCATACCCTACCCGTTAAGTCATGGGTCGGGCATGGGTATAGCCTTGTACCCATGGATATACCCATACCCTACCCGTTTGTACTGACACGTGTACCTTACCCATGAAGTGTGTCGTGAACCTATGTTAAGTTGTCACCAATCGTAAATTTCAATTGAGATAATTGTTTTGTACTCATCTATTTGTTACCGAGTTGAGATAAATATTTTTTTGGTCAAATGTGATATCGATGAATGTGAAATTGTGAATAACTAGTGTACTATTTGATCTACCCGTTGGGTACCCAATGGGTATGGGTACTCGCCGGGTATGGGTACGGGTATAGTTTCATACCCATGGGTACGGGTATGGATAGAATTTTGTACCCATTTACTACACGGGTATGGGTATGGTATTGCTCTACCCGAACCATACCCTACCCATTGCCATCCTTACTCATTGCTGATCCAAAGACCTATGGGGACCTATCCCCTTATGGTAGAACTACGGATGATGAGGAGGATGCTTACTTGATGAGGGTTGATGATTCAAGCTCGGAGGAGGAGGATATTCCTCTACCTCAACCTGGGGATATGCACGTGGAGTTCAAGAAGTCTAGTCTCCCTAAGAGAGCTAACCGGTCTAATAACCGATCTATTCTTCTTCGTTTTAGACAGAAAAGCAAAAGGGATCTATGTGACAAGATCTTGAAGTTGGAGTTGGAATTCGATGATTTAAAGGAGGAAATTGCTCTCCTCAACTACAATATTAAAAAGTTGAAGGCACAATTGTTACCACCAGCATGTTCTTCACCACCAAAAGAGAACAAAGTATCGGGTATGGGCACTCCCCTTGGCTTCCGCCAAGCTTGGGGGAGGTGCCCCGGTATCGTATCATCCCACTATCTTTTTGCTTTTACTTATTTCAGTTCGATCTTTTTGCTTTAGATGAATAAAAGTTTAGTTTGATCCTTTCCTATTTGAGAGTTTGCTTAGTGATCTACCATTGTAATCGTGTGCAAGTTATATAATAAAGTTAGTTTGAGTTTTTGCTTTCTTTACTTTCATGTTGCAAATAAAAGAAAAGAAATAAGAAAGAAAGAAAAAGAGAAAAGAAATAAATAAAATAAAGGAATTAAATCAATAAGATCATATACTAATCCTATGGTAGGTGATGGCACCACATAAGGAAAAGTATGAGTAGGAAATTTTATTAGAGATTGACAAACATAGCATTAGTCAATGATGCAACTCATGAAAGAATTAATAAGGGAAGAGAAGATTCACACACATATATATATACACTATTCTAGAAATCTTTTGTGATTGTGAGCCCTCATCAAAATATTATATGCCAAAATTGTTGCGTTGGACAAGGAAGACAACTTAATGGTTTATGTTTGTTTATATTCACATAGAAGTCATATTGTCATAGATACTTCAACATGTGGTGGTTGCCCTTATCTTTGCTAGCCAAAAATTCCGCACTAAGTAGAGATACTACTTGTGCATCAAAAACCCTTAAACCCAAATCTTATTTTCAAGTGTCCACCATACCTACCTAGGGATTGAGCAAGATCCCTCAAGTAAGTTGTCATTGGTGCAAAAAGGGAATAAAAATTGCTTCTAAAAATGTGAGATCATTTAGTGTAAGAGAAAATTGAGCGTTGTACGAACTTGGATGACAAAGAATAAAAGTGACAGACTGCATAATAAAGGTTGTCATCTTAAGGGGCAATACAACGTGACGTTCTTTTGCACTAAGGGATTGAGCATACAAACAAATAAGCGCATGGCAACCTCTGCTTCCCTCTGCGAAGGGCCTATCTTTTACTTTTTATGTATTTACTTTTATGCAAAGAGTCAAAGTTTTTCTTCTATTCCCTTTAGTTTTCTCCTTTGGCAAGCATCATGTGGTGAGGAAAGATCTAGGCACATATGTCCAGTTGAATATGGATCGCATAAGTTATTATTGTTGACATCACCCTTGAGGTGAATATGTTGGGAGGCGAAACAATAAGCCCCTATCTTTCTATGTGTCTGGTTGAAACGTTTTGCTCATGTGTACGCGGTGAGCGTTAGCAATCATAGAAGACTATATGATGGTTGAGTATGTGGACTTGCCTAAAAGGCTCCGACACGTGACCCTTCCTGAAAAAATGATGAATTGTAGTTGAAAAGTTGACTGAGAACATAGTTTGTTGGTTTCTAATAGAGTTTTCGCTTTATACTTCGGTTGTGTGATGAACTGTTACTTATTCATGAGAAGTATATGACAAAAGTTCTATTATGAAAGTCCTATGTTTAAATTTGTTGATGTTATAATAATCAACATGATGCTTCTATGTCCGTATTTTGTTTTTATCGACACCTCTCTCTCAAAGCATGTGGACATGTATTTCGATTTCGATTTTCGCTTGAGGACAAGCAAGGTCTAAGCTTGGGGGAGTTGATACGTCCATTTTGCATCATGTTTTCTTACTGTTATTTATAATGTTTTTATCCATAGTTGTTGAGGATATAGACCCTAGAGTCACCCGCCAGGAGGGGCCGGATTACTCATATGGTCATTGCCAGAAGCCCGGCGCCAAGCCTGAAGACGGTGGGCCAAAGATGGGCTTAAGACCCGGATGTGGCTTAAGGCCCGTAGTTGCAATCATTGTTATGCTAGAACTTGTAGTGTAAGGCAAGAATAGTTGAGAGTCTGGGCCGGACACTCTTATGAGCCGGCCGGGATTCTCAGAGCTGCAGGGCGTCCGCTTCCCTATATAAAGGGACGACCCGGCAGCGGTTTAAGGACGAGAACAATCTCATTGAAAGCCGGGCATAGCAGTTTAGCTCCCTGGCGATCGTAACCCTAATCAATACCACCTCAAACTAGACGTAGGATTTTACCTTCATTGTAAGGGGCCGAACCAGTATAAACCTTCGTGTTCCTTGTCCCGCATTAACCCCTTCAAGCTTCCTAGCTGCGATGGCTGCACGACTAAGTCCTAGCACGAGGACATCTGCCATGACAATTCCACGACAGTTGGCGCCCACCGTGGGGCCAGCGCACGGTGGATTTGAGTTCTTGAAGGGCAGCTTCAAAGGGCTCAAGGGGTACGCTGTGGGCCGGATGACCAAGAGTCGTCGCGGCAAGCTCTACATCGACGATGCAAACTGGGGCCCCGACGCCGACTCAATTGAGTACGGGTACCGGGTCCCCTTCGGCGGAATTCATGTTTTCATTGGCAAGATTGGTGAGCCGGGCCCTGAGCCGGATCTCTACGCCGATCTCGTCGAGACGGCTCAGCGCGCACGACCCGCCCAGGCCCGGCCTGCCTTAAAGCATGCTTTTGTGGGATGTATCCATGGAGGGCCTTCTGATCGATCTGGATCTGGTGATGAGGCGGCCGCCGGCTCTGACGGCGAGTCGTCCACCGACGAATCACACTCGTTGTATCAACTTCAAGATGGCAGGCTCATGGGTTGTTCCGATGGTGACAGTATTCCAGACCCGTTTGAGCCGCCAAACCAGGTTGGAGTCTTTATGGCCGGTGCGCAGCCTGTTCAGAACCCCGCTGCTGGAGCGGGAAACCTGGTGCCTTCTCCGACTCAGGTACTAATGGATCTTACGGACAAGATGACGGCGCTGTTAACCGCTACGGTTGACCCGGCAGATCAAGCTCAGCATGATGCGGAGGTGGCGCAGTTAAAATTCGATCTAGTGAAAGCCAAGGAGGATCTGGCAGCAGAGGGGATCAGGATGGCTGCGGAAAGGGCGGCTCTCGACGCCCAAACCCAGCTGATTCAAGTGCAGTCCTTCCGGCTAACGATGGATCAAAACGCGTCCAATGAGGTCCTGAGAAGGAGGCATCAAAAGGCCCAATCTCGACTCCCTCCGGTTTACGATCCGCGAAACCTTTTCAACACGCCAGGTGCAGGGTCTAGTAACCCGCCAGGGGTCATAGTGCCCGGGTCTGGGACCCCTATTCAGCCACAAGTGATGCCTCCCCAGGTGCCCCCTGCCCCGCCTCAGTACGTACCAATACCCCCGGGTCATTATAATAACCCGCTGGAGAACATGGTTGCCGCGGCAGCACGGCTGGCGGCTCTCCCAGTTGACGGCGACTCTCCGACGGCTATTGAAACCCGTCGGGTCAGGGAACTCCTTCAGACAGCGCTGGCGCAGCAAGAGGCGTATTCCTACAGCCGAGACAGGATCCACTCGACCCCTCGTCCAGGCCGGAGCCCGAGTTACAGCAGACACATGGTCTCAGCGACCGGTTCAAGTAACGTCCGACGCCATGACCCGCCCCCTGGCCATGGCCCGGTTCATAACGGAGCCTTTCACGCAGCAGACCAGGACAGAGCGCGGCAAGAGGCGGAGCAGGTGCCTCAATTGATGGCTTACCAGACCCCCCCCGGCTTATCCGACGACTTCCGTCGACGTGGGTATCCCTACCAGGACTGGGGGTGTCCCTTGTTTAGTGCCAGCTATCCGCAATGAGCGTCTACCCAAGGACTTCAAAGGCCCTAGGAAGGTGCCCAATTACACAGCAGACTTACAACCTGCAGCCTGGATCGAGAGTTATGAGATGGCTATGGAGCTGCTGGAGGTCAGTGAGGCGGCCATGGCTAAGTATTTCACCATGATGTTAGATGGGACTGCCCGCACTTGGTTAAAAGGGCTACCACCGAATTCCATTGGGTCTTGGGCTGAGCTGAAGGCCCGGTTCATCCAAAACTTCAAAGATACCTTTAGGCAGTCTATGTCAATCGTGGATTTGACCAACTGCAAGCAGCAGGAGGGTGAGTCTACGACACATTGGGTTCGCCGGGTTAAGGAGATAATACATTCCTCGGATAAAATGGATGCCAGCTCTGCAGTCTTAATGTTGGAGCAGAATTGTCGTTTTGTGCCCCTGAAGATGAAACTCGGGCGGCTTAAGCGCGACTGCAATGATATGGTTACACTAATGGCGGCTCTTGTCAAGTACGCCGATTCTGATGGTACCAAGGACCCCGCTTCAGATGATGAAAGGACAGGGAAGGGAAAGAAGAACAGCAATGGCAAGGGTCCTCAGCATAACCCGGGAAACCAAGGAGGAGGCAAGCGCAAGGCCGACGGCAGCCTAGAGTTTGTGGCCAACGCCAGCTCACAAGGGAATAACCAGCGACGTAAGGGGAGGCCCCCCCCCCCCCCGAGGCGGCGGGTCAGGCCCGACACTGGAGCAGCTGTTGAATGAGCCTTGTCCAAGGCATGGCTCTAGAGAGAAGCCAGCGACTCATCTATGGAAGGACTGTGCAATCATGAAGGCCTTTAATAATTATAATGGCCCGGGCGGCGGCTCAGGCGCCGGCGGCTTTCATGGCCCGGGCGGCGGCTCAAATTCCAATCCTCCGAACGGTCAATGGGGCTTTAATCAGCAGTCTGGCCAGGGTCACCAACAGCAGCAGGGGGTTATCAGACCAATCCCAAGCAGCTTAGCGGTGGACAGTACCATGTATTCACCACCAGCCTGTGTAAGTGAGACCAGAAGCTTCATAAGAGGGCCGTGAATGCTGTCGAGCCGGCGGTTCTACGCTACTTGCGGTGGTCTGAGCAGCCTATAGTATGGAGTAGAGAGGATCACCCACTCCGGGTAGACAATCCGGGTCACTTGGCCTTAGTGGTGGCTCCTCAGGTGGGAGGATATAAGTTCACTAAGGTGCTCATGGATGGAGGCAGCAGCATCAACATCCTCTATTATGAGACTTTTCGCCGTATGGGATTGGTCGATAAGAACCTCAGCCAGTCAAACACTATCTTCCATGGTGTGGTACCTGGTAAGTCGGCTTATCCAGTCGGCAAGATCGAGTTGGAAGTGGCCTTCGGAGATGAAAACAACTACAGGGTGGAAAATTGACCTTTGAGGTGGTCAAGATAAGAAGTCCGTACCATGCCATATTTGGGCGGCCGGCTTACGCCAAATTCATGGCACGGCCGTGTTATGTTCACTTAAAGCTCAAGATGCCGGGTCATAATGGGACCATTACGGTTCACGGCAGCCGGAAGGTGGCCTTGGAATGTGAGGAAGGCGATGCAGCTTATGCAGAATCTGTTTGTGCAACAGAGGAGTTGAAGTTTTACAAAGACAACGTTGACCCAACAGATATGACCTCTCTGAAAAAGCCGACTACGGAGCATGAGCCGGCAATGAAATTTAAGTCGGCTTATGAGACTAAACTTGTTGATTTCGTTCCAGGAGATTCATCTCAGCAATTCAGCATCAGTGCCAATCTGGATCCAAAATAGGAAAGCACGCTCATCGAGTTCATCCGTGAGAATAGGGACATCTTCGCATGGAAACCTTCTGACATGCCAGGTGTACCTAGACAACTCGCTGAGCACACTCTCAATGTTGATCTGAAATTTAAGCCGGTTAGACAGTTCCTTCGGCGGTTTAATGAAGAGAGGCGGAAAGCCATTGGCGAAGAGGTGGCCCGGCTCTTGGCGGCCGGGTTTATTGTTGAAGTCTTCCACCCAGAATGGTTAGCTAACCCGGTGCTCGTACTCAAGAAGAATGGCACTTGGCTGATTCGTGTGGACTACACGGACTTAAATAAAGCATGTCCGGCTGATCCTTTTGCCCTTCCCCGTATTGATCAGATTATTGATGCTACGGCCGGTTGTGCGCGCTTAAGTTTCTTGGATGCTTATTCCGGATATCATCAGATTAAAATGGCAGTTAAGGACCAGGAGAAGACGGCGTTCATCACTCCCTTTGGAGCCTTCTGCTATCTGTCTATGCCCTTTGGACTCAAGTGTGCACAGGCGACTTACCAGCGTTGTGTACAGAACTGCCTTCATAAACAGATTGGGCGCAATGTTCACGCTTATGTGGACGATATTGTGGTCAAGTCCATAAAAGAGGAAACCCTAATAGATGATTTGAGAGAAACCTTTGATAATCTCCGGGTCTACAGGATGATGCTTAACCCGGCCAAGTGTGTCTTTGGTGTCCCTGCAGGCAAGCTCTTGGGTTTTTTGGTTTCTGACAGAGGCATTGAGGCTAACCCGGAGAAGATCAAGGCCATCACCTCCCTGGCTAAGCCGGCGTGTATAAATGACGTTCAGCGTTTGGCGGGTTGCATCGCTGCTTTAAGCCGGTTTATAAGCCGTTTGGGTGAGAAGGCCATGCCATTATATCAGTTGATGAAGAAAACTGATAACTTTGTCTGGAATGATGCAGCTAATACCGCTTTTGAGGATTTGAAGAAGCAGCTGGCAGAGCCCCCAGTCCTTGCTGCTCCGATTGATAAAGAGCCCTTATTACTGTATGTGGCGGCGAACACACGAGCCGTCAGTGTGGTTGTGGTGGTGGAACGCAAGGAAGAGGGTAAGGAGCATCTGGTTCAGCGGCCGGTTTATTATGTCAGCGAAGTGCTTATCGAGTCCAAACAGCGGTATCCACATTGGCAGAAGCTTGTTTATGGTGTGTTCATGGCAAGCCGAAAGCTTAAGCATTATTTCCAGGGTCATCCCATAACCGTGGTCAGTTCTGCCCCTCTTGGTGATACCATTCAAAACAGAGAGGCCACAGGGAGAGTGGCTAAGTGGGCTATCGAGCTCGGACCTCATGGTCTCAAGTATGTGCCACGCACTGCTGTTAAATCTCAGGCCTTGGTGGATTTCATCAATGATTGGACAGAGTCACAAGTGCCCGAGCAAAAGCCGGATAACACATATTGGACTATTCACTTCGATGGGTCCAGGCAGTTGGAGGGCTCGGGGGCTGGAGTTGTATTGGCTTCCCCTAAAGGTGACAAGTTCCATTATGTGCTACAGTTGATGTTTCCTTGCACTAACAATGCGGCTCAGTACGAGGCCTTGCTCCATGGTCTTCGGATGGCTAAGGAGATGAGCTTGAGCCGGGTAAGGTGCTTCGGTGACTCAGACTTGGTGGCTCAACAAGTATCAGGCAAGTGGGACTCTAAGGACCCTCTCATGGCGGCTTATCGCCGTGAAGTTGATGCCATTGCTGGGCACTTTCAGGGCTACCAAGTAGAGCACATTGATCGCAGGAAGAACGAGGCGGCTGATGCTTTAAGCCGGGTAGGCTCTCAGCGAAAGCCGGTGCCGCCTAATACTTTCCTGGATGTCCTGTATAATCCTTCTGTTAAGTTGCCTACAGAGGAAAACTTGGCTGTCCCCGACCCGGAGGCACGGCTGGTGGCGGCTCTCCATATCATACCAGACTGGACAATGCCCTATCTGGCTTACATGACCCGAGGTGAGTTGCCTGAGGATGAAACTTTGGCTAGGCAAATAACCCGGCGGGCTAAGTCAATGATTGTTATCAATGGTGAGTTGCACCACCGCAGTGTTACGGGAGCGTTCCAGCGTTGTGTCTCCCCTGAGGAAGGGCAAGAGATCTTGCGTGAGATCCATGAAGGGGATTGTGGCCATCACGCCGGCTCAAAGTCTCTTGTGGCCAAGGCTTTTCGTCATCGTTTTTATTGGTTGACGGCTCATGCTGATGTAGAGGACTTGGTCAGTAAGTGTGATGGTTGCCAAAGGTTCTCGCGACGGGCTCATGTACCGGCTCAAGAGCTGAGGATGATCCCAATTACTTGGCCCTTTGCGGTCTGGGGGCTGGATATGGTTGGGCCTTTCAAAAGATCCAAGGATAAGAAGACCCACCTTTTGGTGGCAGTTGACAAGTTTACCAAGTGGGTTGAAGCGGAGCCAGTTAGTAAGTGTGATGCAGCCACGGCGGTTCAGTTTATGAAAAAGGTGATCTTTCGCTTTGGTTTTCCACACAGCATTATAACTGACAATGGCACCAATCTCTCCAAAGGCGCCATGGAGGAGTTTTGTCAACGAGAGCATATCCGACTTGATGTTTCCTCAGTGGCTCATCCGCAATCCAATGAAAGCTGAGAGAGCTAATCAGGAGATTCTGAAGGGCATCAAGCCCCGGCTTTTGGTCCCTTTGCAACGGACGCCGGGTTGTTGGGTGGAGGAGTTACCCTCCGTGTTATGGAGCATCAACACTACTCCTAACAGGTCTACAGGTTTTACGCCTTTCTTCATGGTTTATGGGGCAGAAGCAGTCCTCCCCAGTGACATCCGTCATGACTCACCTCGAGTGGCGGCTTATGTTGAGACGGATAATGAACAGGCGCGCCAAGATGCTCTTGACTTGTTGGACGAACAACGTGATGTGGCAGCAGCCCGTTCAGCGATTTACCAACAAGACCTGCGCCGTTATCATAGCCGCCGGGTTAAATCCCGGGTCTTCCAGGAAGGTGATCTCGTGCTCCGGCTCATCCAGGATCAAACAGATGCGCACAAGCTATCCCCGCCTTGGGAAGGGCCCTTTGTGGTCAGCAAGAATTTGCACAACGGGTCATATTACCTCATTGACATTCGGGAGCATAAAGATTCACGTAAGTCGAAGGAAGAGACCCGACGACCGTGGAACATAGCTCAGCTTCGGCCTTACTACACTTGAGCCACCGGCTCTCCTGATGTACATACTTCTCTAAACCATGTATATATTATGATAAGTAATAAAGCAGGACCTCTGTCCTTTTTTCTCCTCCAAATGTGCACGTGTTGTTTTCATGGCCAGATTACATGATAACTTGAAGGAGGATCCGGCTTATGATCGTATTCGAATCTAGCCATAGGCGATAAGGTCACTTGGGGGCTTCCTGTTCAAACATAGGTCGTATTCGAACCAAAGAGAACACAGCTGTCGATACCCATTTGATTGGCAAAGTGCCGAGCTCATTGGGGAGTTTACTTTGATCATATTTGAATCTTAGTTTAACCCCTTTGAGAACCGACGTGGATCGTATCCGAATCAGCGTCGTTAAACAATTCTTAAAGTCATTTGGGGGCTTCCTGTTCAAACATGGGTCGTATTCGAACCAAAGAGAACATAGCTGTCGATACCCTCTTGATTGGCATCGCCACACCCACTGGGGGCAATATGATCGTATTAGAATCCTAGCATAACCCCTTTGGGCCGGGTCTCTGGTCGTATCCGAACCAGAAGCCCCTAAGATCCTCTATTTTCTGGCAAGTTCCGTCTGATTATTTCCAAGTGTGTACGACCGGGTTTCACTTTGCCGGCTTAACTTTGAGTTACAGTGATAGTTGAATACAATGGGTGTCGTTAAGACAAGTAAATTGGCATTAAGGTATCAACCTTATTATCCGGGTTATCTAAACCAGAAGTATGTTTGCAGACCGCTAATTGTGTTATTACGGCTGTATTAAGGACATACCGGAGAACCAGTCCTTTTTTATTCATATTCCGGGTTATATATCTGAAACATATGATTCTCAGGGTGGTAAGCCGCCTGGAGACTTGTGATCCGTCTTTTTATGCAGGATAGTTAAAGGCAATTATTTGTGACTAAGGGGAAAGAATGACCCGGAGAAATATAAAAGAGATAACTTCGATAAAACTTCAAGCATTCAAGGCGTGCACGATGACACGGCAAAAATAAAGTGTTGGTCCTACTCTATTACAAGACTCGTTGAGTCCAAAAGGGTGAGGCATTGTTTGGTAAACCGCCAGCCGAGTTACGACGCCTGCTGAGTTGAAGTCTCCGGCTCGTTCCTATCTTCTCCTCCGGCTGATCCCAAGACCTGGAAAGTTGATGACTTCCAGTCGATGCCGCTGAGAGCTTCGAATTGGGCTTCCTCGTCAATTAACCCGGCCGGGTCAATCTCCGGGGCGAAAGTGTGCTGACGAGCCGGCGGGATCAAGTTGAGGGCTTCATAGCGAGGGGTCGGGATCCTCTGATTCTTCGCATTGTAACCCGGCTGGTACTTGGTCAGATCTGTATTGTTGCCAATATGAGTAGCCACCGGGCGTACAGTCTTCACGCAAACTGCGAAGTCCTTCTGATCAAAGGCGGTGCCGTCTTCCTTCAGACTTGGGTAGCCGAGGGCGATGTCCGCCGGGTCTAACTCTGGCAAGAACGCCTTGGCCCGGCTCAGCGCAACGATTGCTCCGGCTCTTGCAGAGGCCCGTCGCAGCTCCTGGATCCGCTGAGGCAGAACGGCGAGACGGCGAAGGACTTCCGCCAGGTGAGTCGGCACCTCGTTGGAGAGGGCCACCACATCCAAGGCACGTTGTGACCCGGTGTAGAGCTGCTCCACCAGAGTATATACGCCCTTCAGCTTGGTCACTACACTCTGGTTCAGGTTGGCACTTCTGGGACCTGTTTAACAGAATCAGATAAGCCGCCGACAGGGATGAATTATGAGATATAAAAATTCTAAACTTGATGAAAGCCGGTGAGGCGACTTACCGAAGATGGCGGCCACCATCTGGGACACCTGGAGCTTTAGGCCGGAGAGCTCGGCGGTCTTCTCAGAGAGAGTCTTCTCCGCCTGTTCAGCCCGGTTCACCAATGCGGCCTTCTCTTCGGCCCACGCCTTCCGCTCAGCGTCAAACTCTGTCTTCAGCTTCTCTTGAGCGGCGATGCTATACACAAATTTGGCATTTGCCTTCCGGGTCTCCATCTCTTGCATCTGCAGCCGGTTCTTGAGGTCAGCCATGTCAGCCTCTAGCTTCTTGCCAGCAGCCTGCATACATTTCCGGGTTATGACATGAACAGTTACTATATAAATTTTAAGTCCCAAGCGTTTTCCAAGCAAAGACACTTGGCACTTGGGGGCTAATGCATATTGAACGTATCTATCTACAAACTGCCGGCTCAATTGAGTAAGCCGGAACCTAAGTCTACAACATATTCAATCATAAGTCGTCGACTTGGGGGCTAGCATGATAAAGGTAACTATGCAGTAAGTAAGAGGACAGCAGAAGGATACCTCAGATTTTTGCTCGATCTGGTTCACCATGGCAACCTCTGCGTCCCGGCTCTTGTGCACTTGGCTAATGTAGCCAGAGACGAGCTCTCCGCTCAGGTTGGTGTGGTCGGAGAGGTCCAGGTTCACCCGGTGGGGCTGCAGCAACTCCCCCTTAGCGGAGCACTTAGCCAGTGCGGTAGGTCTCCCCGGCTCAACAAATGCCGTCTGGGTGATTACCACGTCCGGGTCGTTTGCTGGTTGAGCCGAGCCGGAGGCCTCCGGCTTAACAGAAGCTTCTGTAGTTGCCTTGGTAGTTGGGGCAGCGGCCTCAGGTGCAGAGGCGGCTGGCGGCTCTTGAGCGGCTGCCTCCGGCTCAGGCAAGTCCGGCTCATCGACCGGCTCGGACTTCTTCGCCCTCTTGGTGATCTTGGCCTGGGCACTGAAAGGAAAAAAATATTAAAACACAATAGGGTAAGTGAAGGCAAAAGTACAACATGAGATGGTTATCATTACCCGGGCAGGGTCTTGAAAGCCGGCAGACTTGACTGCATAGAGTCGCCGGAAGAGGGGGAGGTCTCCTGATAATTTGAGTCAGAAGAATTGAGTGGCTGACGCATAACACCCGCCAACGGATGAAAAGGGTACAAATGGGAAATAACCTCAGTTCGGCGCTTCCTTGATGCATCAGGTAACCCGGAGGAGAGGTCGGTGTCCTTGTTGGTCCGGGTGTGACGCCGGCTCTCATGAACCTGTCGCTTCAAAATAAATTGAGGATCTTGATAAGCTAAAGGATGTGAAAAGCTTACTTTCCGGGTTACCCTTCGGACTTTCAGCCTTGGCAAGGGCTCCGAGTCGGAGGAAAGTGACATTACCTCTTCAACCACCGGGTTACTGGCTCCGGTGTCATCCTGGTGATGAACAAGTGTTGGTAAGATGGATAAGAGATAAACAATAAACGCAACAAAGAGCTTACAGGTTCAGGGGTTACCTCTGACTCGGAGCTGTCGCTTAATTGCATCAGCTCCGAAGCAGTTGGCCTGCTCCCCTTCTTGCGGGGAGCGGCTTTCTTGGCGGATTTCTTCGCCTTTCTGGCCTTCTTGGCCGCTTTGTGGTCATATTTGACCCGCCAGAACTTGTCATCAGCCTGAAAGAATACAATGAGATTTTTCTTACAATGATTCAGATGAAAGTTATGTACAGATAAGATGTTCAGATCAGCAGCTTACCGCTGGGGCTGGGTTGGTCTTGCAGAAGGGGGCTAACCCGGTCCTTCCACAGTCTGCCAGGCTCTCGTTCAAGAGAGCCTTGGTCATCTCTTCTGCAACGTCTTCAGGAAGATCATTGCGGCTGTGTCTCTGAGGGTCGTCTTTTCGGCCCATGTACTCACACATTAAGCCGGGGCGGCGGCTCAATGGGATCACCCGCCACGAGATCCAGACCCGGACCAGATCGATTCCATTCAGACCATTGCCCAGGAGAGCCTTGATCTTGTTAATAGTGGGCAGCAGAGGTTGGCGCTCCGCTTGAGTCAGTTTGTCTGACAATGGGTGTGTCGGCTCCAGGCGTGAGGGGCGAAAGCCGGGCAACGGACTTTCATCAGCCGGCGATGTATCTTGGCAGTAAAACCACGTCAGATTCCAGTCCTTGGGGTGGCTGGGCGGCTCTGCGTAAGGGAAAAGGCAGTCCCTTCGCCGCTGAATGGAGATGCCACCTAGCTCTAGACTTGGCCCATTGGCGCATTCATTCTGACGGTTCAAGTAAAAAAGCTCTCTGAAGAGCAGCAGACAAGGTTCTTCTCCAAGGTAAACCTCGCAGAACACTTGGAAGTTGCAGATATTGGACACTGAGTTGGGCCCTATGTCCTGAGGCCGCAGATCGAAGAAGTTCAGGACGTCTCTGGAAAACTTTGAACCGGGCGGTGCGAAGCCCCGGCTCATATGATCCGCAAAAATCACTACCTCCCCGTCCTTTGGCTGTGGTCTCTCTTCTGATGTGTCAGGGGCACGGTAGGACATGATGTCTTTCTTGGGCAGATATCCGCTAGGGTCTCATTGGTGACATTGGACCTCATCCAGTTGCAAGTAATGGAGGCTTTGGGAGCTTTGGGAGGCATGGTGAAAGTCGGCAGTCTATGATAAAAGGAAAAACGTCCGGGTTAATTATGAGCCGGAAGAAATCTACGGTTCAATGTCAAGGTGGCGGCTTATGAAGGGGACTAATGGTATACATTTAAGTGCATCGGGCTATTTAAGCCGCCGAGGGATTGAGAGTAATTTGATTGTCTACAGGCTTTATCACAGCTAAGCCGGAAATTTTATGGCGCATGGTTTTCTTTAAGCCGGAAGGTTCTACGGCGCGTGGTTTCTTTAAACCGGAACTGTAAACCGCCGAGATTCAATGATTGCAATTTTTACTAAGTGTGGTAAAACAGGTTTCACACATCGCAGTAATTTTTTTGGATCAAAACAGTCGGGCAAAAGAAAAGTTTCTAGACCTAGAAACAGACGCTGGAGAAGTTCTTGGGCTCGAACAAGGTTCTTATGCAGTAAAAAGAGAGCTGCTTGCATATAAAATGGGTGCTAAACAGTCACCGCAATGGTTCTATGCAAGTCTAAGATCAAAAGGAGGCAGTAAAAATCAAATCTACTGAGGCCCATGATGAACTACGAAGAACACGGACGAACTACTCGAGCCCTAGTGCGGATCTTCCCTATGGAGTGGCGAGGACTCACCGGAGCTGAAGCGAAGCGGAGTTTGCCGCCGTTTGTCTGGACCGAGTCAGGGTGATGCAGCGGCCAAGGTTGACGAAGACCGGGGGCGCGACGGCGGCGGCTGTAGCAGAGCTCGGGCAGGGGAGCAGTGGCGCGAGGAAGAAGATGGAGAGAGAAGTGGCTGAGAGCCCGTCGGGCCGGCCTATTTATAAGGCGAACTCATAAGTGGGCGCGAGAATCAAGGAGACCACGGCGTGGTTATCTCCCCACGAAACGCCTCGATTTTCGGGATAACAGTAAAGAAAAAGATCCGTTGCGGATCTGGCGGAGTAAAAAACGGGCTTAATGGAAGATGACGTCATGGCGGATTACCCGGAGTCCAGAGGATGATGTCATGCCGGGTTATGGCCTTCACACAATTGTAAGCCGGAGGTTTTTTCTGTCGAAGGAATGGAAGATTGAGATGAGCCGGCTCAAATCAATCTGGGGCCTAATGTTGAGGATATAGACCTTAGAGTCACCCGCCAGGAGGGGCCGGGTTACTCATATGGTCATTGCCAGAAGCCCGGCGCCAAGCCTGAAGACGGTGGGCCAAAGATGGGCTTAAGACCCGGATGTGGCTTAAGGCCCGTAGTTGCAATCATTGTTATGCTAGAACTTGTAGTGTAAGGCAAGAATAGTTGAGAGTCCGGGCCGGACACTCTTATGAGCCGGCCGGGATTCTCAGAGCTGCAGGGCATCCGCTTCCCTATATAAAGGGACGACCCGGCAGCGGTTTAAGGACGAGAACAATCTCATCGAAAGCCGGGCATAGCAGTTTAGCTCCCTGGTGATCGTAACCCTAATCAATACCACCTCAAACTGGACGTAGGCTTTTACCTTCACCGTAAGGGGCCGAACCAGTATAAACCTTCGTGTTCCTTGTCCCGCATTAACCCCTTCAAGCTTCCTAGCTGCGATGGCTCCACGACTAAGTCCTAGCACGAGGACATCTGCCGTGACAATTCCACGACAATAGTAATGCTTTTTGGAGTAATTTCTAAAGCCTTT
Organism: Triticum aestivum; assembly: GCF_018294505.1. Lineage (NCBI taxonomy): Eukaryota > Viridiplantae > Streptophyta > Magnoliopsida > Poales > Poaceae > Triticum > Triticum aestivum. Next base: position 321,859,358 of record NC_057814.1, on the reverse strand, counting down.
TCTCTGATAATTTGCAAGGTATACACCAAGGGGGAAATTCCGGCAGCTGGAAATCTGGACCTGGAAAAGCTACGCCAGGCCACCTATTCTGCACAACTCCAAACAAGTTGAAACTTCACGGAGATTTTTTATGGAATATTTAAGAATTATTGGAGCAAATAACTACCAGAGGGGGCCCACCAGGTGGGCACAACCCACCTGGGCGCGCCAGGGAGCCCAGGCGCACCCTGGTGGGTTGTACTCACCCAGGCCCACCTCCGGTGCCCATCTTCTGGTATATAAGTCATTTTGACCTAGAAAAAATAAGAAGAGGACTTTCGGGACGGAGCGTCACCGTCTCGAGGCGGAACTTGGGCAGGAGCACTTTTGCCCTCCGGCGGAGCGATTCCGCCGGGGGAACTTCCCTCCCGGAGGGGGAAATCATCGTCATCATCATCACCAACAACTCTCCCATCTTGGGGAGGGCAATCTCCATCAACATCTTCAACAGCACCATCTCATCTCAAACCCTAGTTCATCTCTTGTGTTCAATCTTGTTACCGGAACTATAGGTTGGTGCTTGTGGGTGACTAGTAGTGTTGATCACATCTTGTAGTTGATTACTATATGGTTTATTTGGTGGAAGATTATACGTTCAGATCCAATATGCTATTTAATACTCCTTTGATCATGAGCATGTTTATCAATTGTGAGTAATTAATTTTGTTCTTGTGGTCACGGGAGAAATCATGTTGCATGTAATCATGTGAACTTCAGATGTGTTCGATATTTTGATAGTATGTATGTTGTGATTCCCTTAGTGGTGTCATGTGAACGTCGACTACATGACACTTCACCATACTTGGGCCTAAGGGAATGAATTGTGGAGTAGTAATTAGATGCTGGGTTGCGAGAGTGACAGAAGCTTAAACCCCAGTTTATGCGCTATTCCGTAAGGGACCGATTGGATCCTATGGTTAGAATTTATTCTTAATACTTTTCTCGTAGTTGAGGATACTTGCGGGAGGGTTAATCATAAGTAGGAGGTTTGTTCAAGTAAGAACAACACCTAAGCACCGGTCCACCCACATATCAAATTATCAAAGTAGCGAACACAAATCAAACCAACATGATGAAAGTGACTAGATGAAATTCCCGTGTACCCTCAAGAACACTTTGCTTATCATAAGAGACTGGCCTGTCCTTTGCCACAAAAGGATTGGGCTACCTTGCTGCACTCTTGCTACTACCATCATTACTTGCTCATTACAAATTATCTTGCTATCAAACTACTCCACTACTTACAATTTCAGCACTTGCAGACATTACCTTACTGAAAAACAATTGTCATTTCCTTCTGCTCCTCGTTGGGTTCGACACTCTTACTTATCGAAAAGAGCTACAATTGATCCCCTATACTTGTGGTTCATCACCGATGCGGGCGATGTTGAAGTTGATGAGCTCGGTGCGGTAGTTGTTGCGTGTGCCAAAGGTGAACCGGAGGCGGATCTGCCCCAGAGGGCAGGTGGAGCCGTCAATGACTCCAAAGAAAGGCTTGGTGGGGAGGAGCTGACTGTAAGGCACATGAAGCAGGCCAAGCGCCTCCATGGAGAGGACGTTGAGGCCAACGCCGCCGTCGATGAGGGTCCTGGTGACTGCTATGTTGCAGATGGTGGGGGTGCAGAGCATAGGGAGCACGTTGGCACCGACCGTGGTCTCAGGGTGGTCCCTTGAGTCAAAGCTGAGGTCGGCCTTAGGCGCCACCCAACCCGGAGGGGCTCCTCGCTGCGCGTGGGCGGTGCCCGCCCGACGGAAGAACTGCTTGACGGGGCAGTCTGAGGCCGGCGCTTGCGACCCGCAAAGGATGGTCGCGACGGCGTGGGGCGCCGGTGGCGCAAACGCGCGATGAAGAGGCCGCACAACTCTTCCCAGGAGGACACTGAAGATTCCAGCAAGCCAACGAGCCAGGCACGCGGCACGCCCGTATGTGCCATGGGGAGCCAATTCACCATGACCTTATCGTCGCCGTCGGCTGCCCAGACAGCCTCCGCATACGCCTGGAGGAACCCCGCTGGATCCGCCATGCCATCGTATCGAGGTGGCAACTCCAGCCTGATCTTTGGCGGCCATTGCACCTCCCGCAAGGCGAGGGAGAAAGCCTGATGGCCCGCAGTCCTCCCGAACGTGCCCGGCGGCGCGGCCAGTGGAGCGACGCCCGCCATGGGAACTGAACAGCGAGGGTGGGGTACAGCAGATGAGGAGGTGGATCTTCGACGCACCCCTACCTAGCACGCCAAATATCGGATTCAGGGCTCCGCAGACCCGAGAAAGGTTCGAACTCTGCGTGCGTGCGAAGAACTCGATCTCCCCAGTTTACTAACTCGCCACACTCAAAGCCTAGCTCAATGAACGGGAAAGGAAAGAAACCCGGCAGTTCACCCAGGTTCGGGCCACTTTGTGGTGTAAAACCCTACTCCTTATTTGGTGTGGATTGGCCTCGCGAGGGGCTAAGGATGAACTAGTACAGGGGAAGAACAACCTCAGGAGACCTGTTATTGGGTTGGTGTGAGCTAGTGAGGGTTCCGGTTGGCTCAGATCTGATGTAGGGTGGAACCCTAGAGGGCCGATCTTTCACGAAAGGAGTGGATCCCAATGAGGAACACGAAGAACACGAGGGGAAACACGAGGGAAAACACGAGAGAATCACTCAAACCAATAAGATTCGGTCACACATATGCTAGATCCTCGAAACACAAAGAGATACATGATCCGAATCCAACAAAGGACGATACAAGTGGTAACTAGTTCATCTCTGTGAGGAGGTCTTGAGGGGTCTTCCCATGAAGGGGTCTTGAATCCAAGGTGGATCTTCTCCGAAGAGGGAGCGGTCTCTCTCGATGGAGTAGATCCGGATGGATGAGCGAGGCTCTATCTCACATATGAGCTATCACAATGCTAACCCTAACCAGGAGGAGGAGGGGGTCTATATATAGTGGTAGCCCACAAAGGGGTAAGTGAGAGGGGGGATACATGGGCCCTTGGCCCGATCTCTGTGCACAGGCAGGTGTCGGATGTCCGGGCTGGGGGCCGGATGTCCGGCGGCTCACGAAGAGCCGGATGTCCAGGCCTCGGCCGGATGTCCGGGCTAGAGTTGCCCGATTCTTCTGCTCTCTGGATAGCGTGCGCCAGATTTCCGGGCAGGCGCCGAATGTCCGGCCCGTCGCAGGGCGCCGGATGTCCGGCTGCTGTAGAGTCGCCTGGCGTCTGTCTCTCTCTGGTCTTCTTCTGGTTGGTGGTGCCGGATGTCCGGGCTCCTGCCGGATGTCCGGCCGCTGTAGCTCCGCGACAACTCCACTTTAGGCACTTCTTGATCCACTTCCGTGTAGACTTGTCCTATGCTTCGAGCATCTACATGGTCATCTCCTCGGTTCCTGAGCACACGTAATGTCTTTGCATGAGGTAGCAACCATGTCAGCATGAATGGAAAGGGGAAGCATTTAGGAGAGGGTTCACCTTGTGTCCAATGGCGTATGCCTGAGGTCTTGTCATATGGGCACTTGGGGCTTGAGGAGTGGTCGTAGTGTACATGGGGATGATCGTAGGATGCTCCGCATCATCTCCCCTCTCTTGGGAAAGATCTGACCTCGGATCGAAAACCTCATCACCATGGAAACGATTGTCGTGGATGGACTTGTAGTTGGACGAACTGGAAGACATGGCGCAATCCAAGTACTTCAAGTTGTTTCCGGAGTGGTACACATGCAAAACGAGCAAACACAAATGACACTTGGAAATACAATGGTTAGCGCACACAAGGTGTCCATCAAGTAAACATGAGTCCGTTCGGCAAGATTGTTTGTGACAAAGTGCATGAAGTTTAGTAAGATGATATAGAATGATATGCAAAGCATTCATTGTGCACACAAATGTATTGTGAATGTGATCAATGCAACCACGGTGCAAAATGATGTCATAGTGAGACGGTTTATCAATAGCATGAATATGGCAATTGGTGCCCAATGTGAGTATGTGATCATGCAATTGATGGTAGGCAATATGATCATAATGTATGAATATGCCATCAAGAAAGATCACAACAAATTTGCTGCCATCAAGAAAGATCACAACAAATTTTCTAAGGAAGTGCACAAGCTCATATATCATGGATGACATCGGAATACAAGATGCAACAAGGCAATCATAATGTGAGTCACTCCATGCATAAGATGCAAATTTGTTATGGGTGTTGTTGTACCATAGCTCGATGTCGTGGCACTCCTGAACTTGAAGGTCCAAAGGGTCCATATCCAATTCCGCTCCTCCATTCATGAGATGTATCATGTAGACAACAAGAAGGAAACAACAATGAAAGAATGACCCATTCGATATGCGTACTTGAGAATGTCTCAAGGGGAAGGATTTCACCTCATGAATGTTCCTGAAGATGTTGGAGTTGCACATCATGTATGCCTTCACATACCCAATATGTCTCATGAGGGTAATGCCTTGTGAATCCTTCAAAATGAAAGAACATGATAAACACTCGAAAAACAAATGAGGTTAGCGGAAATGCAAAACCTGTCATTCGTGTGGTAAGATACCCAACAAGTGTATGCATCATGCTCATCATAAGAAAGGACAAGGGAATTTGGCATGGTATGTAAGCATATGATGCGATAACAACCAAAGTCATTAGGCTCAAACAAACAAGCATGCATCACAAGTAATATGTCCAAGTCTTCAAGATCAATAAGAATAGCAAGTTGGCACTCAACACAAGGTAATATGAGAGATGCAACTAATGGAGACACGAGACAATGAGCAAGACAAATAAAGTGAGATGCATGAACATATATGTCATCAACCCAAGAAAGCGAGTAATAATGGAACATGGGTGATGCGACAAAGCAAGCAATCATAGTGATCAAGTCAAGCAAGCTAGTAGTGCGAAGATGAAACATACTAGAAGGAATCATGGCAAGCATGTCATGTGTGCAAATAATGGTCATGAATAATGCACATGACATATCACAAGTATGAAAGCAAGATATGAGTAAAATATCATCAATGTATTGGCGAGAGGCCATATGTAAATAGCAATGGGACATCATGACTCTCCCAACACAACAATCATCAATAGGATGAGGTACAAGGAAAACATGGTAATAGCAACAAGGATCTCCACCAAGCATGCAAATACACATAGAAGTACCATAATGGTGTATCATGGATAAATGCAAGCAAGGGTCACAATTGCATGGCAAAGGCATAGAAGCAAGCATAACATGCAAAGTGAACACGATAGAATGGGCATAAGGTGACAAGTGGCAAATAGCCCATAGCCATGTGAGAGACAAGTAAAAGAGATGCGCGTAGTCCTTGCGCGAAGGGAACAGTGGTAAGGATAGTCCACGGGATCCCAAATTGTCGTTGGTCTCAAGAGCTCGTTTCATCAACTCTTGGGATTGAGAGGTTGACGAGTATACGTGAGTACCTACACAAAACAAAGGAAAAGGAAAAATTGTGTGTGCGTGGTAGATGTACACATCATCCATCATGATGCATACGTGCATGTGTTGGTTAGCACAAAATATCCAATGCTCAAATAAATGAGATGCGTGATATAGAAACATGTCATCCATCATGAGAGGTTTGTTATTGTGTATAGTATAATGGAGACTCAAATTATGTAATTCATCATGAGAAATATGTAGAGCATTGTTATTCATGGAATGCATATGGTGCATGCAATTATGGGAATCATGCAAAGTATGGAATGCATCAAGATCTCCTAATATGTATGAGGAAACTATGGGGGTCTCCTCATGAGCATTTGTAGGAACATCACATGGAGAATATTGACAACATCCAATACAAAGCATATTTGGAACAATGTGATCATGGCATGGTATAGTAGATGAATTGCGCAAATCATGTAAAGGAAGCATAGCAATATCATCGCATGAAAAACAAAAGCCAATGACCATCATCTCGTCATCTATGCCATAAGTGCAAATGGGATTTATTTTAATGGGGTATGCATAGTTACTATGTTGAGATTGAAATGATGTAATATGGGAGATCTCACTCATAGCATATGACAAGTTTAATGGATTGTCAAACATGAAGTGACCAATAGAATTTTCACATGATATCCTATGGAGCATAGCATCACAACTAGGCAACTCAACATGCTCATCATCATATTCATCATAAATTGGTAAGTCATGACATGAAGAATTCGCACTAGCAAGAAGCATGGGAATAGGTGGATCAACATCATGCAAGCAATCATTGGTGAGATGTCGAAGATCCACTCGTTGTCATGTGTTGTAGGTGAGGTGTCGAAGATCCACTCGTTGTCATCTTCATCTTGATGGAACCATGTGGGGGATGCATCGTCTTCCACCATGGCCATCGGTTTTCCCATTGGAGGGATGGACTCGTCGAGGGTAGGCATGTCGTCATGTAGGAGACCTAGCACCAAAGAAAACACACTCGGAGTAGAGGTTAAGTTGTTAGAAATCATAGTGGCCTCACGTGCCGTGTCAACTACGTCACTCACTAGGTTTTGTGGCTCACTCACTCCCTCAAGGATGCTTTCACTCGTATGGTTGGTGGAGTCACTTAAATGGCTCTCAACCTCACATAGGAAGTGTGGCATGCTCTCATGTGTGGGGCTAGTGGTGGTCACACTCATCCTCTCATAGGAAATGCACTCAATGTCACATATGGTGGAGTCACTCATATCACTCATGGTGGGGTGGCTCTCCTCACATGGGAATTGGGGCATCTCTTCATATGTGGGTGTGTCACGCCCAAGATGCGACCCTATCCAAAAGGAACTCGAAGGTCCCACCAAGGATAGAAGCGCATCTTGAAGACGCTTTTGCAAGGTGGATATCATTACATCATACCATTACATAATAGTTGGGGATACATACAAGAGGCATACAATGCCACATGAATACAACAACATCATACATAAGAGCAACATCCGACTACGGATGAAACACAAACAGAAGCTCAAATGACATCCACCCTGCTAGCCCAGGCTGCCGACCTGGAACCTATCCCCTGATCGGAGAAGAAGCAGAAGAAGAACTCCTAAACAAGCAAACATCACTCTCGCGTCATGATCATCGCAAAACATGTACCTGCAACTGTTGTTGTAGAAATCTGTGAGGCACGAGGACTCAGCAATCCCATTACCATGGGTATAAAGACTAACAAAGCTTAATGGGTAAGGAAAGGATAGGTCGTGAGTTGCAGCAGCGACTAAGCATGTATGGTGGCTAACATACGCAAATAAGAGCGAGAAGAGAAGCAACGGAACGGTCGTGAAACTAGCAATGATCAAGAAGTGATCCTGAACTCCTACTTACGTCAAACATAACCCAAAAACCGTGTTCACTTCCCGGACTCCGCCGAAAAGAGACCATCACAGTTACACACGTGGTTGATGCGTTTTATTTAAGTCAAGTGTCAAGTTCTCTACAACCGGACATTAACAAATTCCCATCTGCCACATAACCATGGGCACGGCTCTCGAAAGTTTATACCCTGCAGGGGTGTCCCAACTTAGCCCATTATAAGCTCTCACGGTCAACGAAGGATATTCCTTCTCCCGGGAAGACCCGATCAGTCTCGGAATCCCGGTTTACAAGACATTTCGACAATGGTAAAACAAGACCAGCAAAGCCGCCCGAATGTGCCGACAAATCCCGATAGGAGCTGCACATATCTCGTTCTCAGGGCACACCGGATTGTCCAAACTTCTGGTAGGCCAGCCCAGAGTTGCCCCTGGTGACCACCGGCGGCTGACAGGTTGGACCAACACTCAGAGGAGCACTGGCCCGGGGGGGTTAAAATAAAGATGACCCTCGGGAGCGTGACTCCCTAGGGAAAAGAAATAGGTGATAGGCAAATGGTAAAACCAAGGTTGGGCCTTGCTGGAGGAGTTTTATTCAAAGCGAACTGTCAAGGGGTCCCCATAACACCCAACCGCGTAAGGAACGCAAAATCAAGGAACATAACACCGGTATGACGGAAACTAGGGCGGCAAGAGTAGAACAAAACACCAGGCATAAGGCCGAGCCTTCCACCCTTTACCAAGTATATAGATGCGTTAATTAAATAAGAGAATATTGTGATATCCCAACAAAATTCATGATATCCATGTTCCAACATGGAACAAACTTTATCTTCACCTGCAACTAGCAACACTATAAGAGGGGCTGAGCAAAAGCGGTAACATACCCAAACAACGGTTTGCTAGGAAGGGTGACAAGGGTTAGAGGTTCATGGCAATTTGGGAGGCTTGATAAACAGGTAATAGGTAGCGCAGCATAGCGATAGAACGAAGCGACTAGCATAGCAATGATAGTAATGAGATCTAAGGTGACGGTCATCTTGCCTGAAATCCCACTAGGAAGAAGAACGAGTCCATGAAGAAGATGAAGGCACGAAGACGAACCAAGCGTAGACGAACGAATCCTCACGATCGCAACGAAATGGAACTATCGAGAAGCACACAACATGGTAAACACACCACACATGAACAAGGCATGATGCTCAATCAAGTATGATGCATGACAAAGCTATATGATACTACTCATGGCAAGAGATGATGCATACAAGAACAACACATCAAACAAGTTTAAATGAGGCCGGAAGCAACATATAACAACTCCGGTGAGTCCTCATATGCAAATTTCGAAATTGGTCCAGACTGAATAAACCTTATGCTAAGTTGTTAAACAGCAAGTTAAGATGCACCAAGATGATCTACACGAAATTCTAGTCAAGTTACATGCAAAGTTCATTAGATTCGGAGCTACGACCTAGAAGATATGAGCAAAACAAGTTAAACATGGCATTGATGCAAAATGCATTCAAACATCAAGCAAACACATTTAAAACATGGATCCAACAAGGTAACATGAATCTACATGCAATTCTAAGCAAGGTTGATATAGAGCATGCTCAAAACGGAGCAACGGTGCAACACATACACTCCAAACAAGATATAACAACAATCTGTCCAAAACAGCGACTAGGCATCTTGCAAGCATCGAAACAATATGCCACAGAACCCCAACATGATAAAAAAAGGCATGGACATGATGTACAGATCAAGCATGAAAAAACATGAACACTGAGCTATCTCCAGAAATCACTAGAACATGCTCAAAAGGACATGGCAAGATTGCAAATAATAACAGATTCACAGACTGCAGAAATCACTGGACATGGCAGAAATAACATCAGGTTACAAAGTTTAGAGCTATCAAACAACATGCTACAGGAACATATCATAGCAAACAAAGGCATGGCGTCAATTTACTAATTTCCTAGAACAAAAGTCCCTTACTGATCACGAGCCAAAAAGGCACAGAAGATATGATGGCACCCATGTAAACATAGCAAGTTTCATAAACAGATTCAGACTTGGTGAAAATAACAGGACATGGCAGAAACAATGATAAGTAGGCATGTTGGTGAGCTTGAACCACTCACCACAGAGCAATTCATGGCATGTGAAGTAAACCAACAGTAATAAGACGTGTTCATGAAGCTAAGCATGGCAATAGCAAGTTTATAGGGTACATGGATCACTAGCAAAGCACATGGCAAAACTGAATCTTCATGTTAACAGGCTGACAGCAACATTATTTAGCAACTTTGGAGCAAGATTGCAACAAGCTACAGCAGGCTATAAATGCAACCAAGGGCATGGATGGATAGAGCATAACATTAAAAACAAAAGATCCTCAGTGAACATCTCCAGATTATGCATAGAATGACTTCTAGCAGCAGGTTTACATGGCATCACAACATAACAGACTCAGACAGCAGAAATGACTTAAGTCACAGAAATCAGCAACATCACGGAGGCTACTTTGCATGCTTGTGCTAGTCACCACATAGATCCTAAAAATACAGGACAATCACCACTGTAAAGATGGCATGATGTAGATCAAAACACATGTAGACATCAAGCTCATGGGATGCACACACAAAATGCAATGAAAAAGACAAATCACCAAGTTCTAATAACAGACAACAGTTAACAGCATATAGCACTCTTACAACATGTTCATCAAAATGTTCATCAACGATGATTTGGGTGGGGGCGACGGGGAGCCAGGTGGCGTCGCGGGATATGCTGGCGGCGGCGGTTGGTGGCGGCTCAGCCTATGGCTGGCTGCTACGTAGCGCGGGTGAGGTGGAGGGCGGCGGCGCAGGTGAGGTGGCGGCGACAAGTGACGGCGGGGCAGCGGTTCGGCGCGGAAATGGAGGAGGGTGGCGGCGGCGCTGGATCCGAGGGGGAGGGGGTTAGGGTAGGTTAGGCCCAAAATGGCAGGTTAGGGGGGGTTTAAATAGGCAGGGGGTCTAGGTTAGGGGGATTTCATCCGTTTTCGGACCGTTCGATCGCCATCGGACGGCTCCGGAGCGGAGAGGGACTAGGAGAGGGGTCGGTGGGCTGTGAAGAGAGGGCTTGGGATGAGGGGAGAGAAGAGAAGTGCAGCCTGGCAACTATTTCCGGAGACCGAAAACGTCCGACGAAAGACCGGCTATACTGCCGCTATAGTTATCCATTGGGGCATCAAACGGACTCCGAATGCGATGAAACTTGACAGGAGATCTACCTACACTATAATAAGACCGCACGCCAAGTTACATCCCATTCCAAGAACATTTTTATGCCACTTATAAAATAATATTTCGGAGGTGCCGCGGGCGCGTGCGAGTGTGGTTGGGCTCAGAATGGACAAAGGAGAGAGCCGGGGGAACCCGAACGGATGCAAGTTTTGAAAAGCATGCATATGCAATGCAGATGATGACATGACAAAATGCAACACGCAAGAAAAATACATGGCAACGACGGCGAATAATTGGAAGACACCTGGCGCATCGAATCCGGGGCGTTATAGGGTGTCAGAGAGATGTTGGTGCAAATGTCTCCATGCTCAACTCCTATCGCCGCCTTGGTTGAAGGGATAGTCCCATGCTCAACCTCCTCATCCATAATGCCTCCAAAGATGAATGTCGTAGGATGTGGCAAAACATCATTCTCCTCCGAGACCAAAGATAAGGTCTCATGTGCGCTCGCGTAGCTTGACTCGGAGTATGAGTCACATAGGGACGCCGTCTTCATGTTGTTGAAGAGGTTCGCGCTCGTCGCCGTGGTCGAAGGGGATGGCCCTTGTTCGACCGTCTTGTCACCGTCTTGTTGTTGGAGGCCCATATGATGTGGCACCTCGTAGCTCGTCTCCATGACCGAAGGGAATTTCCCAAGCTCGGACATCTTCCCTGAGGGGCTTCCGAACATGGAAGTGTCGCCCTCACTTGTAGGTGGTCGCCTTGTTGTATAAGATATCGATGTAGGCGAACTCGTGGGAAGTAAGCGAAGATATCATACGTCCAAAGGCGAAGATGCCTTGATAGCACTTGGCGAAGATGCCGAAGTGGTGGTGGTAGCCGTAGCGTCCTCTTGGTGGTGCTTGTCTCGCGGTCTTCTCTTGTGCTCATGAAGGTTGGTCGTAGCTTATGTAGAGCTTGTTGGGACTTGTAGGTTTGTGCATGTTGAGCATCTTCATGATGATGGTGTCGTTGTCGTACTTGAGCTCATAGTAGATGTCATTCATCGTCGTCGTGCACATAATGCTTGGAGGTGACTTGCCCTTCATGACGATGTGGATCACGAATGTGATGATGGTCGCCATGGAGATGTGGACGTGGACGACTTGCGTTTGTATCGCATGGGTGCTCCGAAGATTATCGACTTGCTCGCCGCCGCCTTGAAGATGATGAAGGGGAAGTATACTTGACCAAGGCCCGAATCTCCTCCATCCTTGCATCTTCCTCCTCCTTTTGTGCGGAAAGCTTGGTGTCGAAGTAGTCTCTTGTATGTGCTTCGGAGTGTCGTATGTCGATGGCGAGGTTGTTGATGCGCTCTCACAATCTTGATTGTGCACCTTGCATTTGTTGTTGTAGATCGAAGATGGATGCTTTGGTGATGTAGTTGTTCGCATCGTCGTTGTTGTCGAAGACCGGAGATGAAATCACTTGCCTATCCATCACAAGACTCGAGCAAATATGAGTGGGAGAAAGAGAAGAACTATACCAAATGTACCTTGACCGATGTTGAAGATGGATCAATGATCACTCAATAATGTAACAAGGAAATAGCACAATTGGTACCGATCTTGTCAATTTCTCACACCTACACAAATAAGGCTTATGGTGGAGCTCAGTGAGGATAGTGGCAAAAAAAATTGATGTGAAAGAGATTCACAAATTCGCAAATGAAACAAGTAGACCAATAGCAATATGTGGCACACGGAAACACACACACGGGTAGATAAATGGGGTCGTGCAACCAAGGAATGAGCTCAAAATGTGGAATCCACGGAAAATTCTCTTGTTGCACAACTCTAGAGAGACGCTAGCACAATTGCTCAATAGGCAGATACGACACTTGTGCACAACCTATAGGAGACAAAAATGGAAGGACTTCTATCCCAATAATGCTATGTATATATAATTCCCAGTGTTTCTCTCAAGATGATCGGATATGACAATCTTATATGCAATGTGGTATGATGCTATGGCACTTGCTTATAAGCTTCTTTGCTCTCTCTATTTCTTTGCTTAGAAGCTTTTTTTTGTATGGCCACTTTGCGAAATGCACAAACCAAGATAGCAATTGTGTATATGCGGGAACAATCTTTTGGCACACGAGATGATATGATGGTACCAATATGATATGGTATGTATGCAATGGAAGGGCGGATCGATGATCACTAATGTGCACAAGTAGCGTGGCCTGGCAATACTCAAATGGCTAGTCTCGATGGGCAAGTGACGCAAAATGGGCTAGGGGTTATCAATGCAATGGCAAGGGGAATATACAATGGTGTTGTAACATCCCAAAATTCTAAATTTTGAAATGTTATATTAAATAAATAGTTTTGATTGATTGTGGTGTGGTTGCTTGTGTGAAATTTAGTGAAATTTGAAACTTTTTGAAAGTTAAATGAGAGGGAATAAAAGGACTTTCCCAAACTTTCACCTTGCATTTATAATCTCCATGAATTCAAATTTATTTCATCACAAAACCCTAGAGTGAAGATGATATGACTTCTTCCATTTAATTAAATAAAAAAGGGTTTTTGAAAAGGTTTGAATTCCATTTGAAAATATTTCAAATTCAGAAACTTTATGCAACTCAATGAGTTTCATGAGAGAAGATAAAATGACATCTTCAAATGCTAAGAAAGAGAGTTGGACGTTTCAAAGAATCAAATTGAAAGTCCCTTTGAAGTTATTTTGAAAACCCACTTTCAATTTGGAGTTATTTGGTTTTTATTCAAATTATTTTTATCCAAAAATAAAATATATGGAAAATAGGGTAAAATGATTCCCTACAGTAGAAAAACGGAGAGAAATGAGCTTGGAATTATTTTTGTATTTTAAAAATATTTTTATTTGGATTTAAATGAACTAGTAGCACTGGTTGCTTTATTTAAATTTTTGTGGAACTTATTTGTCGCTAAAAAAATGTTCATGTTTTAGAAAATATTTTTCTGAAAATTTTGATATATAATATGCCTATATAAAATTCTAGTTTCGTTATTCAGTTTTTCCTTTTCTCTTTCTATTAAAAAAACAAACTGCGCATGCGCCTGGAACTAACTGTCGCCCACGTGCGCAGCATAGTGGCATCGGGCGCCCCATCATTTGTTTTCATCTCTCCTACATGGGCCAGGCCCAGCCAACAATTTCCTTCTCAGATTTTTTTTCTTTTTTCTTTTTCCTTTGGCCGAATAAAAAAACTGCAGCGTGCGCGCGGCCGGCCCGTGGTGCTTTTAGCCCATGCGATTCCCTTCGTTTTATTTGTTCGTCTATGTTTAGTCCTATATTGCCTAGCCTTTGATCCATAAGTCTCTTTTCCACCTATAAATATAGACCTATAAAGCCTCCAAAAATCATCCGATTCGGGTTAAATCAATATTTTGGTTTGACTAGATTCACTAAAGAAAAATATATTTCTTCTCTCCGGCGGGAATTCTGAAAGTCGTCTCCTCTCTCTGAAGTCGTCTTTTCTCTACCTTACAAAGGTATCTTTCTTTGTATTTTTATATATATACTCCCGTAGCTTATTATTTCTAGACTAGTACGATAAGATAATTAGATTACCAATTAATCTCTATATTTATACATTAGACCTAGAATTATTTTAGTCGTAACTATTTTTGTTCCGTAAAACAGCTTGGCCTTGATTTTTCAAATAGCCATAACTTTTTACTCGTTCATCCAAATTATTGCTTATGTGTGGTTATAATTGCATGCTTACGATAGATTGAACGGAGTGTGACGAGTAGAACAATCAGGAGTTATGAGTGCGAAGAATCTTCATCAACAGTACGAGGCAAGTTCATACTTTGATCATACCCTTTATTACCCAGTTTTTATGCATTAGTTTCAACCCTCAAACATTGCATGAGTAGGATTTGGTAACTTGTGAATATTTGGGAAGTAGTTGTTGAGGTAGGAACCCATTGTCTTTTATCAACCATGGGATTATACGTTATGCTTATACTGCTTTGCTATGCTCGTAGACGTGGATTGGTATGTGAGATTCATGAAAGTTGCGAGAGTATATTTAACTAAGGGAAACTTAAGGTGGCTACTTTAATACACATCTGGGTGGATTGGTTGGGGCACCCTGGGATATACCAGTGGCTTGCTCGGGCACCTGGGGTTATACCAGTGTTGTCCTAAGAGATCCCGGGGTACCCGTGTGATCGTCCTATGGAATGCCACCTAGGCTCAAAGGGATCATAAGATTATTCATGCTAGAAACTTCCGTGTGCAGCCACAAGCCATTATGGGCTCTGGCATAGTTGAGTAAGTTGTGGGAAACTTTTCCATGATAAGCTAGCAGATGTAGGGGATTGTAGGTGTACCAGCCTATCTATCGGTTAAGGGGACCTCTTCAGAAAGACTGTGTCTCGATCATCCGGTTCTCAAACATCAGGCAGTGCGAGGAATTCAACGGAAGAGATCGAGTCTTGTGGGGAAAAGTGCGCAAATGTCTGCAGAGTGTACAAACTATTCATGAATAGCCGTATCCCCGGTTATGGACATTTTGAGTATCTGGTATTTGAATTATTGATGGATCTCATCACTCTATTTAATGAAATTATTGGGTTATTAATGATTTGGTGATTTTTGGATTGAGTTTGGGTTACCTTCTCAATATGGGTAATTGAACTTAGTAGTAAACAAAATTTATTCCTTTGTTGTAGGGAAAAATGGCTTTATGCAAATGTTAAACTTAGAGTCTCCACCAGCCAAATATGCATGTAGTGATAGCTATTATTCATCATTGCTCTATGGTGTGAAATTGCCAGTACATTCAATGTACTGACCTACATGGCTGCAACGTCTCATGTTGCAGGAATCTTACGACGAGTAAGTGATACGTTAGGGTTATGATGTCTACACTCAACTTTGTCGTTGGTGTTGTTGGGAACTCCACAACTTTGATGTTACTTCCGCTATATGAATTGAGGTAATAGTATTTACATTACTTTATACATGTGATTTACCTCTGTTATAAATCCTCGAGTACTGTGTGTGTCAGCATACCGATCCAGGGATGACACTTAAGCACAGAGACTTCGATCCATTCGGGTCGGGTCGCTACAGGTGTCGTCGAGGTTACCGTCCTTGACGATGATGAGTGGCGGTGTTCTTGATGTAGAACCGTTCCTAATTAGCCGAAACACCTTAGGAAACGGAAAAACCGTGAACTCAAAATCTCAAATGTCAAATGTCAAAATGGTGGTAGCGGGAATGCGGTGGTGGTTGCAGAAGCTCAATGGGATTATAGAAATGTAATGATGGGTTTTGGAGTATGCAATGCATAAGTGGAGGTTATGGTGGTGGACTATACACGGTGTCGGAGTTGGAAGCACGGTCCTTAAGTAGCCGAAACACCTTAGGAGACACAACTCACAACATAACCAAAATTGGGTTAAGTTGGGGTGGCGGAAGTGTATGGTGGGCAAGCCTATGCGGAAGTTATGGTGGTGGTTGATGAAGAAGCAATCGTCCCTAAGTAGCCAAAACACCTTAGGAGACTCGAATCACAACTCAAACAACCTCAAATGCTATGGGGAACAAAATTGGTTAGGTTGCGGAAGGCTATGGTGGTTTTGCGTAAGTTATGGTGGAAGCCCTAGCCAAAGATGCCAAAGTTCCGAAAATTTGATGGAGTCAAATGGTGGTGGTAGTATTTTTGTGAGACGGGGGATGTTAATAGCTTCAAAACGAGCTAAAGAACGTCAAAATCGGACTCCGTATGAATTAGTAATGGACAAAACGGTGAAACGGGACACACTGAATTCCCAAGGGCCGGACATCTGGGGTCGGGGCCGGATTTCCGGGACCTGATGTCCAGAACCGCGCGCGAAATTGCGCTCCAGGAGCTGGATGTCCGGGGGGCAGATGTCTGGGGCTCTGGGCCGGATGTCGGAGCTCTAAATCCGAGGATGAACTCGAGGAACTCGATTTTGGGGGCGGAAATTGATGATTTTGGAGGCAAAATTGGAGAGATTTCATGGATGGAAAGTGGGGAAAATTCGGGGAAAGCTAGATCCACTCGTAACAAAGCAACTCCATGGATCAAATCTAACAAAACTTCATCACACCAACAAATCATAAAAAAATTAGGGGGCAATTTTTGTGGGGAATTTTCGAATTTGGGACAAAATCAGCAAAACAATGCTAGAAAACGAAGAGGGGAGGCTACGAAATCGTGATCAACGTGGCTCATGGTACCAAGATGATGTAGGGTGGAACCCTAGAGGGCCGATCTTTCACGAAAGGAGTGGATCCCAACGAGGAACACGAAGAACACGAGGGGAAACACGAGGGAAAACACGAGAGAATCACTCAAACCAACAAGATTTGGTCACGCATATGCTAGATCCTAGAAACACAAAGAGATACACGATCCGAATCCAACAAAGGACGATACAAGTGGTAACTAGTTCATCTCCGTGAGGAGGTCTTGAGGGGTCTTCCCATGAAGGGGTCTTGAATCCAAGGTGGATCTTCTCCGAAGAGGGAGCGGTCTCTTTCGATGGAGTAGATCCCGATGGATGAGCGAGGCTCTATCTCACATATGAGCTATCACAACACTAACCCTAACTAGGAGGAGGAGGGGGTCTATATATAGTGCCAGCCCATGAAGGGGTAAGTGACAGGGGGATACACGGGCCCTTGGCCCAATCTCTGCGCACAGGCGGGTGCCGGATGTCCGGGCTGGGGGCCGGATGTCCTGCGGCTCATGAAGAGCCGGATGTGCGGGCTGGAGTTGCCCGATTCTTCTACTCTATGGATAGCATGAGCTGTATTTCCGGGCAGGCGCCGGATGTCCGGCCCATCGCGGGGCGCCGGATGTCCGGCCGCTGTAGAGTCGCCTGGCGTCTGTCTCTCTCTAGTCTTCTTCTAGTTGGTGGTGCCGGATGTCCGGGCTCCTGCCGGATGTCTGGCCGCTGTAGCTCCGCGGCGACTCCACTTGAGGCACTTCTTGATCCGCTTCTGTGTGGACTTGTCCATGCTTCGAGCATCTCCAGGGTCATCTCCTCAGTTCTGAGCACACGTAGTGTCTTTGCATGAGGTAGCAACCATGTCTCGCATGAATGGAAAGGGGAGGATTTAGGAGCGGGTTCACCTTGTGTCCAATGGCGTATGCTTGAGGTCTCGTCATATGGGCACTTGGGGCTTGAGGAGTAGTCGTAGTGTACATGGGGATGATCATAGGATGCTCCGCATCAAGATCCCCCCCTATGGTGGTGGCTAAGTTATATTTATAGTGGCCTCGGTCCTCTTCCTCCAAAACGAAGGCGGGAAGGGATCCCACAATGGCCAAGTTTGAAGGGAGACAAGTAGTACATGTTCTCCTGACGAAAGGTGGTCTTCGCCAGCAATGCTTCTGGTCATGACGCCATGGTGGGCTCAGTGATGACATTCGTCCTGCCGTCCTGGCAGTCTTGGTCTTGTTGCACGGGAATGGAAACCTTTGGCTGATTCATCGGGACTCCGCGCCTGTGCTTGCCTCCTTAGCACCAAAGAGGAAACCTGCTGCTCTGCGCCCGCTGGTGCCCACCTGGCCTTGGTCGTCACGGCTTGCGTCATCCGGACCTCATGAGAGGGGCGTTTGCATAGGAATCTCCGCTCATCAGGAGCCAGCCCGACGAGGCCGCTCCCTCCAGAGTTCTTGACGTCGCCCGCCTCGTGAAGCTTGGCCCCTCGCGAGGGTCTTGTCTTGAAGTTAATGAAGATGGGCCGTATCGGGCCGTTGAAGGAGCCACGCCATGGGCCGCAGGTAGGCAAGTCTGGGTACCCTGGTTCCCAGAACACCGACAGAGTGTCACGGGTAGAACTTGCGAAGGTGCTGGATGTTCCAAGCGTTCTGCACGGGGACCCCGTCCTCCGACTCCAGGCGCGCGGCACCAGGCCTGGAGACACGGGCGACCCTGAACGGGCCCTCGCCACAAGGGCGAGAGCTTGTGAATTCCCTCTGTTGTAGGGTGAAACCCTAGGTGAGATTTTCACACTTGGAGGGGGGGAAAGTGATGAACACACAAGAACACAGGAAGAGAATCACTCAAACAAACCCAAATAACACATCCACTAGAGAAGCATACATGAGATCCACAAGTATACTAGAACAATTCAAGGAAAATAGCACTAGTGTAGAGTTCTTCCCACTCCAAGGAGATGAGGTCATGATATTGAACTTCTCCAAGAGGAGGCCTTGATAATCCACAAGGATTATTCCCAAAGAGGGGTCTTGATCTTCAAGAGGAGGGGATACAAGGAGCAAAGCCCTCTAGTGTCTATCAAATACTTTGCTAACCCTAGAAATGAGCTAGATGAGGAGTACTTATAGCCTAGGGACGAATTGGGGGGGTGGGGGTACAAGGGTCATTATGCCCATAGTGCACGCGGGCACAGCCGGAGGTGTCCGGGCACCCGGGGTAAAGGGGACCGGGCACCCGGGGGTCGCTGGGATATGAGGAGGCCGGGCACCCGGTGGTGAAGTCCGCGCACCCGGGGTAGCGCCAAGAGAGTCGTCGGGCACCCGTGGGCTAAGGGTGCAGGCACCCGGGGGTCGGGGTGCAGGCACTCGGTGGTGAATGCCCGGGCACCCGGGGTGGTCAGGGGCCGCGCCCAGTTGGTGCCGGGGGTCCATGCACCCGGGGCATAGGAGGTCGGGCACCCGGGGTGGTCCGAGGCCTCCGATGCTTCGCGTCTTGGGGTCCTTCTTCCTCCTCCTTCTCCCTTCTTGGATGGTGGAGATGATTAACCTTTATGTATGTGAAGTAGATGCCGCACATGTCACTTGCCGAACGGACTCTTGACATGGTGATGTCCGTAGGATGCTCCACATCATCCCCTCCCCCTTGGGAAAGATTCGACCTCGGATCGAAAACCAAATCACCATGGGAAAGAGATGGCGTCGCCGTGTAGAAGTGAACGTTCACCAAGTACTCATAGTCTTCAAGCTCGAAATGGGCACTATCCAATGTCACACCGTCTAGTGATTCCTTAAAAAGGAGGACGAACAACAAACACTTGGAAAAACAAATGTGGTTAGCATTAGTGCAAAACCAAGCATTCAAGTGGTGATTCACCGTACAAGTGTTGTTATCATGCATAGCATATGGTGTAACAAAGGATTGTGACATGGCATGAAAGCACATAAATTGAGCACAATCAAGGTCATCATGGAAACAAGCATGTAAATGTATGCCATCAACCGCATGAAATGATCAAGTATGAATCATGGGTGACTCAACATACACAAGCATAGAAATCAAGTCGTGCAAGCTAGTAGTGTGAAGATGCAACATACTAGAAGAAATCATGGCAATCATGTCATGTGAGCAAATAGTGAGCATATATAATGCACATGACATATCACAAGCATGAAAGCAAGATATGACTAATATATCATCATTGCGTTGGCAAGAAGTCCTATGGAAATAGCAATGGGACATGCTCCCAACACAAGAATGAACAATAGCATTAGGTACAAGGTAAACATGGTAATAGCGACAAGGATCTCCACCAAGCATGCAAATACACATAGAAGTAAGAGAATGGTGAATCATGGGTAAATGCAAGCGAGGGTCACAATTGCATGGCAAGGGCGTAGAAGCAAGCATAACATGCAAAGTGAACACGATAAAATGGCCATAAGGTGAAAAGTGGTATAAAGCCCATAGCCACGTGAGAGCCAAGTAAAAGAGTGCGTGTAGTCCTTGCGCGAAGGGAACGATAGTAAGGATAGTCCACGGAATCCCAAATGATCGTTGCTCTCAAGAGCTCGTTTCGTCAACTCATGGGATTGTGAGGTTGACGAGTATTCGTGAGTACCTACACGAAACAAAGGCTAGGGAAAATTGTGTGTGCGTGGTATACGTACACATCATCCATTATGATGCACACATGTATTTGTTGGTTAGCACAAAATATCCAATGCTCAAATAAATGAGTAGCACGAAATAGAAACATGTCATCCATCATGCAATGATAATTATTGTGTTCAACATGATTGAGACACAAATTATAGCAAGTATGTGGCACAACAATAGCATTTTTATTCATGGGATGCATATGGTGCTCACAATCACGGGGATCATGCAATTCATATGATGTAGAAAAATCTTCTAATGGGTATGAGGAAACTATGGGGGTATTCTCATGAGCAATAGCGGAAGCATAATATGGGGAAAAGTGACAACATGGCAAACAATGCATGTCCGAAGCTAGGTGGTCATGGCATGGCATATGAGACAAATGATGCAAAGGAAGCATATCAATATCATCACAAGAAAAACAAATGTCAATAACCATGGGCTTTTCATCTATGCCATATGTGCAAATTGGGTTTATTTTAATGGTATATGCATAGTCACTGCGATGAGATTGCAAATAAGACATACGATTGAACTCATGCCTGGCATATGACAAGTCTAGCGGATTGTCAAACATGATGTGACCAAGAGAATTATCACAAGAAATCCTATGTAACATGGCATCACCACTAATAGGCTCCACATGGAAATCATCAAACCCATCATAAATGGACAAATCATCGCATGGGGAAATCATACTAGCATGAAGCATGATAATAGGTGGATCAACATCATGCAAGCAATCAATGTCAAGAATGTCCACTAGTGGGACTAGAGCATCGCCATCACCTATGTTACCTTTGTCATTCCACTCATGTGGTGTAAGTGAGGTGTCAAAGACCAAATCGTGGTCAACGTCATCATTGTGATGGAACCATGTTGTAACGCCCCGGATCCGATGCGCCAGGTGTCTGCCAGTTATTCGCTGTCGTTGCCATGTCATTTGCTTACGTGTTGCATTTTGCCATGTCATCATCTGCATTTCTTATCATGTCATCATGTGCATTTGCATACGTGTTCGTCTCATGCATCCGAGCATTTTCCCCGTTGTTCGTTTTGCAATCCGGCACTCCTATGTCACCCGGCGCCCCCTTTTGTCTCTTTCCATGTGCGGGTGTTGAACGTTCTCGGAATGGGGCGGTACTTGCCGAGTGGCCTTGGTCTAGCACCGACAGACCGCCGTCAAATTTCGTCGCATTCGGAGTCCGTTTGATAGCCCAACCGTTGAACTTATAGCGGTACCGCTGCCGGTACCTGCGTCGGATGTTTCGGTCTCCGAAACCGTTGCCGGGCTGCATTTCATCTCTCTCCTCTCAGCTCAAGCCTCTCTCTCTCCGCCCACCTAGGCCCAGCCTACCCCTCCTCGCGTCCGGAACCGCCCGATCGCGATCGGAGAGCTCCGAAACCCCTCCTAACCCTAATCCTAACCCCCCTTCCCTATATAAACCCCTCCCATGCCATTTTGGGCAGGCCCTAGCCTCCCCTAACCCCCAGCCGCAGCTATCCCCCTCCTCCTCGGGATCTCCGCCGCCTTCCCCTCGTTTTCCGGCGCCGGCCACCTCCACCGCGCCACTTGGCAGCTCCCCATTGGCCACCGCCACCGCGCCATCGCCCTCCTCCACTCCCCGCTCGCCAGCTGTCCTCCCCACGCCTCCCAGCCACGCGGCCCGCCGAGGCCCATCGCGGGCCCGCTCGGCCCGACTGTGCCGCCGCCGCGCGCCCGAGGCCCCGTGCGCCCCGTTCCCCGCGCCCTAGCGCTGCGCCGCCCGACTCCCCGTGTGCGCCGCCGCACCTCACCCTCCGTCGCCGCGCTACCCTCCTCGTCGACCGGAGCCCCGCCGCAACCTCTCGTCACCGGCGCCGCCCCTGCAGGATCCCGTCGCCGGCGCCTTTCCCCGTCGACTAGCGCCCGAAGGCCGCCGCCGCCACGTCCACACCTCCCGTCGCTCTCCAGCGCCGCCCCACGAGCTTCATCGAGCTTCCGCCGCCGGGAATGGATGGATCCGGCCGGGATCCGCCAGATCCGGACATCCCCGGTCTCCACCCCTCGCCGGAGCACCTCCCCATCGCCGTTGACCGCGGGTCACCGCCGCCCCAGTCCCTGCTCGGGGTCGATCCAGGAGGACGACGCCCGCAAGCCGCGTCGACCCCGCGTGGGCCGGCCTCACCTCCAAGGCCCAACCGGCGTCATCGGCCCGGTCCACGTCCCCAGTGCCGGCCTGCCTCCTCCCTCGTCGTGGGCCAAAGCCCAGGGTGAGCCGCCCCCCTATCCCATGCCCTGGGCGTCATTTAGCTATATGTCGCTCATCTGTTTTTTTCTGTTTTTGACCAAGTCCTAGACTTTTCCATCTCATGTGCACTTGTTTGACCTAGCGTAACTTTCTGCTCGTAGATCCATTTTGCATGTATAATATGTCAAATTGTTCGTCTCGTGATGCTCTTCATTTTGTTCCATTGCACCATGTTCATTAGTGGTCATTTTGATGCCCAAATCTCTGTTGGAAGAGGGCTATTTGCTGTTATTCTCTGGTTCTTAACAGAACTTGGAGATTTGTCATTTTTGTATCATTTAATCTGTGCATCTTTTGGGCATGAGCTCTACATGTGTTTTGAAGTATGCCATGCCATCTTTCCAGTGGTGTATGCCATGTATTTTTGTGATCTCTTTGGTGACTAGCACAAGCATGCAAAGTAGACCCCGTAATATTCCTGATTTCAGGGACAGTGATTTCTCTAAGTCCTTGTCTGCTGTAATTTTGTCGCCATGTAAACTTGATGCTACAGAGAGATCCATGCATAATTTGGAGATGTTCAGTAAGCATGTTTTGTAGATATTGTTGTAATTGATCCATTCCTGCAGTTGTTTGCAATTATGAAGTGCCATAGCATGACCCAATCTTGCTCTACTTTTGCTATAAAATATTTCTGGCAGATCGTTTACGTGTTATTCATTTTTGCCAAGCTTATTGTAGTTGATCCATACATGCTATGTTATTGTTCTTGCCATGGTTAGCTTCATAAACATGCCATATTGCTATAGGTATGCTTGTTTTGTCATGCATTGCTCTATAGTGAGTGCATCAAGCTCACAAAGAGGCCTACATATTATTATTTCTGCCATGCTCTGTTTTCTGCTAAGTCTGAAACCTGATAACGAAACTTGCTATGTTTACATGCTTGCCATCATATCTTCTGGTCCTTTTTGGCTTATGGTCATGAAGGGACTTTTGTCATATGCTTTGAGTAGATTCATGCCATGCCTTTCTTTGCTATGTTAAGCTCCTGTAGCATGTTGATTTCGTGCTCTGAACATTGCAACCTGATGTTATTTCTGCCATGCCCAGTAATTTCACCAAGTCTGTGAACCTGTTATTATTTGCAATCTTGTCATGTCCTTTTGAGCATGTTCTAGTGATTTCTGGAGATAGCTCATTGTTCATGTTTTGTTGTGCTTTACCTGTAAATCATGCCCATGCCTTTTGTTTTCATGTTGAGTTGCTGTAGCATATTGTTTTGATGTTTGCTAGATGCATAGTTGCTGTTTTGGACAGATTGTTGCTATGTCTTGTTTGGAGTGTATGTGTTGCACCGTTGCTCCGTTTTGAGCATGCTCTATATGAAACTTGCTTAGTTTTGCATGTAGTTCCATATTATCATGTTGCATCCTTGTTTTGAGGTGTTTGCTTGATGTTTGTATGCATTTTGCGTCAATGCCACGTTTAACTTGTTTTGATCATATCTTCTAGACCGTAGCTCCGAATCTAATGAACTTTATATGTAACTTGACTAGAATTTCGTGTAGATCATCATGGTGCTCTTAACTTGCTGTTTAACATCTTGAATATAAGGTTTATTCAGTTCTGGACCAATTTCGAAATTTGCATATGAGGACTTACCGGAATTGTTATATGTTGTTTCCGGCCTCATTTAAACTTGCCTTGATGTGTTGTTCTTGTATGCATCCTCTCTTGTCATGAGTAGCTTCATATAGCCTTGTCATGCATCATTCTTGATTGATCATCATGCCTTGTTCATGTGTGGTGTGTTTACCTTGTTGCGTGCTTCTTCTCGATAGTTCCCGTGTCGTTGCGATCGTGAGGATTCGTTCGTCTTCGTGGCTTCATCTTCTTCATGGATTCGTTCTTCTTCCTAGCGGGATTTCAGGCAAGATGACCGTCACCTTGGATCTCATTACTATCATTGCTATGCTAGTTGCTTCGTTCTATCGCTTTGCTGCGCTACCTATTCACTTGTTCCTCAAGCCTCCCATTTTGCCATGAACCTCTAACCTTTGTCACCCTTCCTAGCAAACCATTGTTTGGCTATGTTACCGCTTTGCTCAGCCCCTCTTATAGCGTTGCTAGCTGCAGGTGAAGATGAATTTTGCTCCATATTGGATTATGTTTATGTTGGGATATCACAATATCTCTTATATTATTAATGCATCTATATATTGGTAAAGGGTGGAAGGCTCGGCCTTATGCCTGGTGTTTTGTTCCACTCTTGCCGCCTTAGTTTCTGTCATACCGGTGTTATGTTCCTTGATTTTGCGTCCCTCACACGGTTGGGTGATTTATGGGACCCCCTCGATAGTTCGCCTTGAATAAAACTCTTCCAGCAAGGCCCAACCTTGGTTTTACCATTTATCCAGCCTATTTCTTTTCCCTAGGGAGTCGCTCTCTCGAGGGTCATCTTATTTTAAACCCCCCGGTCCAGTGCTTCTCTAAGTGTTGGTCCGAACTGAGTAGACTGCGGGGCCCCCTCGTGGAAACTCGAGGTCTGGTTTTACTCCTTGGATGTCTCATGTGGTGTAAGTGAGGTGTCAAAGACCAAATCATGGTCAACGTCATCATTGTGATGGAACCATGTGGGGGGTGCATCATAGTCCACCATGGCCATCATCTTGTCCAAAGGAAGGACGAAGTCGTCGAGGATGGGCGCGTCATAATATATGGGACCTAGCACCAAATGAGAAGACACGATAGAGGTAGAGCTTAAGTTGTTAGAAATCAGAATGGCCTCACATGCCCTATCAACTACCTCACTCTCTCTATGTGGTGGTGGCTCACTCACTCCCTCAAGGTAGGTGCACTCAATGTCACATATGGTGGAGTCACTCAAATCATTCAAGTGGTGGTGGTGGTGGCTCTCCTCACATGGGAATTGGGGCAACTCGTCATAAATGGGGCTAGTGGTGAAGTCACTCTCACTCTCAATATGGTGGCATATGTCTCCATGCTCAACTCCTATAGCCGCCTTGGTTGAAGGGATAGTCCCATGCTCAACCTCCTCATCCATAACGCCTCCAAAGATGAATGCCATAGGAAGTGGCAAATCGTCACTCTCCTCCGAGACCAAAGAGAAAGTCTCATGAGGGGTCTCGTAGCTTGACTCGGAGTATGAGTCCCATTGGGGTGCCGTCTTCATGTTGTTGAAGAGGTTTGTGCTCGACCATCTTGTCGCCGTCTTGTATGAGGCCCATATGATGTGGTACCTCGTAGCTCGTCTCCATGACCAAAGGGAATTTCCCATGCTCGGCCATCCTCCTTGAGGGGCTTCCGAAGATGGAAGTGTTGCCCTCGCTTGTAGGTGGTTACCTTGAACTTGCCGTAGGCATACTTGTGGGAATTAGGCGAAGATGCCTTACGTCCGAAGGCGAAGATGCCTTGATAACACTTGTCGAAGATGCCGAAGTGGTGGTGGTAGCCGTAGCTTCCTCTTGATGGTGACAATGTCGTTGTAGTCGATGGCGCTCTTCGTCGTCATTCACCTTTGGCTTGCGGGCGTCTTGGCAATCATCTCGATGATGATGACGATGCCGCTTGGTACTTTCATCGGATGTTTGCATCGAATATTTTCCACTTGAGCGTCTCTGCCTTGAAGATGACAAGGGGGACGAAGACTTGTAGTTGGCCCACACATGTTGGATGTCATCCATGTGTGCGTCCAACTTCTTGTTGATGTAGTCCCTTTTCCTTGCTTCGGAGTGTCATATGTCGATGGTGAGTCGCTTGATGCGGTCGATGACCGAAGATGATGTGCGTTGCCTATCCATCACAAGTCTCGAGCAAAGGTGAGCAGGAAATGAGAGAACAAAACCAAAGTTACCTTTTCCGAAGATTGAGGATGTATCGAGTATCACTCAATGTAATTCTACAATAGTAGAATTGGTGTCGGGTTTGTTTCTCACACCTACACAAGTAAAGCTTATGGAGGAGCTTGGTTAGGATGGGTGGCACAAAATTTCAAGCAAATGTTAGTCAAGATATCAATAAGGTTGAGAAGATCCACAAAATTGCAAGTAAAGCAAGTAGACCAATA
The DNA here is from genome assembly GCF_018294505.1 of Triticum aestivum. Classification (NCBI taxonomy): domain Eukaryota; kingdom Viridiplantae; phylum Streptophyta; class Magnoliopsida; order Poales; family Poaceae; genus Triticum; species Triticum aestivum. The sequence goes on along the minus strand of NC_057814.1, from coordinate 321,832,554 downwards.
GCAAAGAATGGCACACGGAAACACACACACGGATAGATAAACGGGGTCGTGCAACCAAGGAATGAGCTCAAAATGTGGAATCCATGAAAAGTGCTCGTGTTGCACAACTCTAGAGAGACGTTAGCACGATTGGTCAAAAGACGGATACGACACTTGTGCACAACCTATGAGATGCGAAATATGTCAACTTTCTATCCCAAGTATGCTATATATGTATGATGTTTCGGTGGTTCACACATGATGATACAAGATGATCAATATGGTAGTAAGATATGTAATGTGGCGATGCTATGTCTATTGCTTACAAGATCTTTGTTTTTCTCTTTGTGCTTAAAAGATTTTTTTCTTTGGCCACTTTTGCAAAATGTTCGAACCGAGATAGCAATTGTGTATGCGGGAACAATCTAGTGACACAATGGATGATATGATGATACCAAGATGAGGTATGTATGCAATGGTAGGTTCGTATTGATGATCACTAAAGTGCACAAGTAGCATCGCCCGGAAATACTCAAATGGCTAGTCTCGATATGGAAGTGACGCAAAATGGGCTAGGGGTTAACAAAGCAATGGCAAGAATGAATGTACAGTGATGGGATACCACGATACCAAGGTGATATAAAGGTTACCATTCTTGCTTACGGTTAGGTTGTAAAAATGGTGAAGGTGGCCGATGTTGAATCCTTGGCGAAGTTGAGCGGCAGTGCTGACGATGTCGAACCATTCCTAGTTAGCCGAAGCACCCTAGGAAATGGAAAAACCGCAAACTCAAAATCTCAAACGGAAAATCTCAAATGGTGATAGCGGAATGCGTTGGTGGTTCCGGAGTTTTCAACGCGGAAGTGGTGGTGGTGGTTGATGAAGAAGCAACCGTCCCTAAGTAGCCAAAACACCTTAGGAGATTAAAGTCACCACTCAAGCAACCACAAATGCTATATGGAATTAAAAATGGGTTAGGTTGCGGAAAGCTATGGTTGTTTTGCGGATGATATGGTGGATGGCCTAGGCAAAGATGCCAAAATGACAAAAAAATTATGGAGTCAAATGGTGGTGGTAGCATTTTTTTGGATGGAGGATGTCAATAGCTACAAAACGAACTAAAGAACGCGAAAATCGGACTCCGGATGAATTAGTTATGGCCGAAACGGTTTTTAGAGCTGGGCTGAAACTCGGGGGTGCGGGCACCCGGGGGTGGGAGGGTGCGGGTGCCCGGGGTGGTCAGGGAGTTGGGCGGAAAATGGCCCGGGGGTCCGCGTGCCCGGGGGTAAGGGGTGCGGGCACCCGGGGTGGTCAGGGGGGTTGGGCAAAAAGTTGCCCGGGGGTGGCCGATTTGGGCGGAAATTTCGTGGAAAATGCAAAATTGGGTGGATTTCTTGGTGGGAAAGGTGGGGATGGTTGGGGAAAGGCTAGATCCACTTGCCAAACAACAAATTCATGGACCAAAACAACAAAATCTCACAAGAACCAACAAATTGCAAGAAATTTTTGTTGGGGGCTATTTTTGTGGGGATTTTTGGATTAGGACGAGAAACAACTAAATCAAGCTAGCAAATGGGGTGTAGGGACTCCACGATGTGAATCAACCTTGCTTGTGATACCAAGATGTTGTAGGGTGAAACCCTAGCTGAGATCTTTTCACACTTGGAGGGGGGTAAAAGTGATGAACACACAAGAACACAGGAAGAGAATCACTCAAAGAAACCCAAATCACACATCCACTAGAGTAGCATACATGAGATCCACAAGTATACAAGAACAATTCAAGGAAAATAGCACTAGGGTAGAGTTCTTTCCACTCCAAGGAGATGAGTTCTTGATGTTGAACTTCTCCAAGAGGAGGCCTTGATAATCCACAAGGATTCTTCCCAAAAAGGGGTCTTGATCTCCAAGAGGAGGGGATACAAGGAGCAAAGCTCTCTAGTGTCTATCAAATACTTTGCTAACCCTAGAAATGAGCTAGATGAGGAGTACTTATAGCCTAGGGACGAATTGGGAGGAAAACGGGGGTACAAGGGTAATGCCCAAAGTGCACGCAGGCACAGCCAGAGGTGTCCGGGCACCCGGGGTAAAGGGGTGCGGGCACTTTAAGGTGAAAGCCCGGGCACTCGGGGTGGTCAGGGGCCATGCCCGGTTGGTGCCGGGGGTCCGGGCACCCGAGGCGTAGGAGGCCGGGCACCCGGGGTGGTCCGAGGCCTCCGATGCTTCGCATCTTGGGGTCCTTCTTCCTCCTCCTTCTCCCTTCTTGGATGGTGTAGATGTTCTCTTGCGCTTGAACTCCTCCTCGTCGTTGATGAAGCTCCGGTAATACCTATGCATGCAGAGAGGGATGTCAAGTAGTATACCATCCTCGAAGGGGTCAAGTGAACACCTGTAAAGGAGATGATTAACCTTTATGTATGTGAAGTAGATATTGCACGTGTCACTTGCCGAACGAACTCTTGAAATGGTGATGTCCGTAGGATGCTCCGCATCACCTTCCCTGGAGAGGACCCGCCTCAGGACGAGGTCTCCGACTTCGAGAGTCCGAGAGCGGATGTTACGGCTGTGGTAACGCCGCAAGGCCTGCTAGTACCTCGTGGCGAGGAGGGAGGCTTGGCGACAGGCTTCCTCGCAGCGCACGAGATCGGTTCCCCGCGCGGCGTCCTGGCGCGCCTTGTCGAATGCCAAGACCCGCGAGGAACCATGTCTGATCTCAAGTGGGAGTACCGCCTCAGCCCCATAGATGAGGAAGAACAGAGTTTCGCTGGTGGGCCTAGTCGCGGCGGCGGGGATGGACCACAACACGGACTGCAGCTCGTCCAGCCAACCCTTGCCGCAAGCCTCCAGCTTCTTCTTGAAGCTTCTAGTCTTGAGGCCCCTGAGGACCTCCGCGTTTGCGCGCTTGGCCTGGTCGTTGCTTTGTGAGTGTGCCACTGATGCGTAGGATATCTGCGTTCCAAGGTTAGCACAATATGGACCTGAAGAGGTTGCTTGTAAACTAGGAACAATTGTCAGTGATGATGCAATTAGGGACGCCAAACCGGCTTACGTGGCCCTTGATGAACTTGACGGCCGAGCCCGCTGGGATGGTGAGCACAGGTTCCACCTCCCCCCACTTGGTGAATTTGTCGATGGCTACGTATAGGTAGCGGTAGCCACCGGCTGCCCGAGGGAACGACCCTAATATGTCTAGCCCCCAGACCGCAAAGGGCCATGAGGGCGGAATCGTATGGAGCCCTTGCATCGGTTGGTGAATTTGCTCGGCGTGGAACTGACAAGCCTTGCAGGACCGAACCAACTCAGCAGCGTCATGAAGTGTCGTGGGCTAGTAGAACCCACTGCGAAACACCTTGCCCACGAGAGTGCGCGACAAAGAGTGGTGCCCGCGGTCTCCCCCGTGGATATCGGCCAGCAGCTCGCGCCCTTGACCTTATGAAATGCATCTCAGTGAGACGTCATTAGGGCACCTACAGTACAGCTTGCCATCCTGCAACCAGTACGCGGTGGCCTGGTGAGCCACACGCTCCGCGTCCTCCTCCTTTTCAGGTAGGGTGCCATGGAGTAGATACGCCTCAAACTCCTGGGTCCAACTGCCCTCCTGGGGCGCCAGCGCCAGGAGCAGGCGGGCTCCTAAGGCCGGGCCACAGGCTAGAGCGCCTACGGGTGGCACGGGAGCAACTCCTCCTGAGGCAGCATTGTTCCTGATGTCGGGGGCGCGGCTAACAGCCTGAAGAGCCTTTCTTCAAAGACACCAAGGCTTTGGGGTTCGCGGCGTGATGCCCGTTTGGCCATATCTTCTGCTTCCTTGTTCATGCCCCTTGGGACGTGCCGCAACTCCAAACCCAAGAATTGCTTTTCAATTTTACGTACCCCCTCCAGGTATGCCGCCATGTGCTCGTCCTTCGGCTTGTACTCCTTGTTGGAGAAGTTGACAAGGAGCTGGGAATCTCCCTTGATGGTGAGGCGCTTGATCCCTAAGGTGGCCACGGCTTTGAGCCCTCGTACTTCACGATGTTGTTGGAGACCTTCTCGCCGCGCTGAAAGCAAAGTTGGACGGCGTAGTAGAGCTTGTCGTTAGTTGGGGAAATGAGCATGACCCCGGCTCATGCGCCTTGTCGCGTGAAAGCTCCATCAAAGTGCATGACCTAGCCGTCAGGCGCCTCGTCGCCCGGCGCCAGGGACCGATCCTCATGCAGCTCCTGGTCGCACGCGTCTGTCCATTCCACCATGAAGTCGGCGAGCATCGCCCCCTTGATTACCCTGGTCATGCTAAATTCTAACTAGAAGGCCTGCATCTCGATGTTCCACTCAGCGACCCTGCCGACAACGTTGGGGCTGTGGAGCACCCTCTCCAGGGGGTATGCGAACACGACCTTGACGGGGTAGCCCTGGAAATAATGGCGCGGCTTCCCCGAGGCGACCAGGGCGTGAGGAGGAGCTTTTGTTGCATAGGGTAGCGCGCGTGCATCCCTCGGCACCGTGCTAACAAAGTAGACTGGATGCTCGACAAGGCGCGGGGCATCATCGGCAACCTGCCCCGCGTGGGGGACTTGGGGCCCAGGGGCCTCATCGGGCGATAGGGGGTGGATCCCCCAGGGGCACCATCCTGAGGCGATGAGGGGTCGGGGGGCTTTACAACCCTACGCGGGCCCTCGGGCGCCGACGAATTCCTCTCGGGTCACCACGAGCGCTGCGCTGGCCGAATGTGGGGTGGCCACCAAGTAAAGCACCAAGGGCTCGCGGCAGCGGGGCGCCACCATGACAGGCGGGCTCGTGAGGTATTTCTTGAGATCTTCGAAGGCCGCCTCCGCCTCGGGAGTCCACTCGAAGGGGCCCTTTCTCTTCATCAGCTTGAAGAACGACAGTGCGCGCTCGCCCAACTTGGAGATGAAGTGCCCCAAGGAAGTCACACACACTGCCAGCTTCTGCATTTCCTTGAGGGTCTGAGGAGGGCGCGTCTTCTCAATAGCCTTGATCTTCTCTGGGTTGGCTTCTATTCCTCCGTGTCAGACGAGAAAGCCGAGCAGCTTGTCGGACGGGACCCTGAAAACACACTTTTCGGGGTTAAGCCTCAGGTTTACCCTGCGTAGGTTGGCGAACGTTTCCTCGAGGTCCTCGACCAGGGTTCACGCCTCACGCGACTTGACTACGATGTCGTCGACGTACGCCTCCGCGTTCCTCCCCAACTGCGGCCCTAGCATGATGTGCATGAGTCACTGGAAGGTGGCACCGGCGCTTCTCAGCCCGAAGGGCATGCATGTGTAGCAGTACAAGCCACACAGGGAGATTAAGTCCGTCTTCTCAACATCTTCTGCGGCCATCTTGATCTGGTGGTAGCCCGAGAAAGCATCCAGGAAGCACAGCAGATCACACTCCGCGGTAGAGTCCACGATTTGGTTGATGCGCGGAAGCGGGAAAGGATCCTGAGGACATGCCTTGTTGAGGCATGTGAAGTCGACGCACATGCGCTCTTGTCTGCCTTCTTGGGGACGACAACTGGGTTGGCGAGACACTCCAGATGCCGCACCTCCCGTATAACCCCGGCTTCGTGTAACTTCCGCACCTCTTGGACAATGAACACCTGCTTCCCCTACACCTGACGTCGTGCCTTTTGCTTTACCGGACAGGTGATGGGGCACACCGCCAGGTGGTGCTCGATTACCTCCCTCGGGATGCCGACCAGATCAAACGCCTTCCACACGAACACGTCCTTGTTCGCCCGGAGGAAGCGGACAAGCGCCTGCTCCTAATCTGAGGGCAGGACGGCGCCGATGGTGAAAGGGGGGGTTGTCGTCATTGACGGGCACCCTTTTCGTATTGGCGCGGTCCTGAGAGAACAACTGCTTCTTCCTCGTGGGCGCAGCCTCGGGAGCCCCCGGAGTCCCTCCGACGCCCGGGCGTGAGGCCGCCGCGGCCCTATAGATGAGCTTGAGTGCTTGAACCGCATCCTCCTTATCTTCTGTCACAGTGATGACGTCGCCGCTACCCAGCATTTCGATGATGTTGTAGCCCGGGTGGGTCGCCGCCATGAATTTGGCGAGAGCGGGGTACCCCAAGATGGCGTTGTAAGGGAGGCCGATGCGGGCCACGTTGAAGTCGACCAGCTCGGTACGGTAGTTGTCACGCTTGCCGAAGGTGACAGGGAGGCTCACCTGCCCCGGGGGAACGATGGAGCCATCGGTCACCCCAGAGAATGGTCTTGTGGGCATGAGCTGGTCATAGGGCACCTGAAGCATCTCGAAGGTCTCGACGGAGAGCACATTGAGACCAGCGCCACCATCGATGAGAGTCTTGGTGACAGAGACATTGCTGATGGTGGGCGCGAAGAGCATGGGAGCGCACCGGCGGCGGCCACAGACTTAGGGTGATCCCTGGAGTTGAAGGTGATAGTGTCCTCACACAGCGCGCGGCTCCGCGGGGTCTCAGGCTGAGGCTGAGCGGCGTTCGCGCGGCGGAAGAGCTGCTTGGCGTGGCGACCGGATGCACGCGCTTGAGATCCGCCGAGGATGCACGCGACCGCGTGGGCCCCGGAGCCGCGAAGCGCGACAAATTGGTTGCGGAGCTCTCCCCAAGAGGACATTGAGGCCTCTGGGAGGCTTCAAAGCCAAGAATGTGGAGCTTCCGTGAGGGCTAGAGGAAGCCAGTTCGCCATGGCCTTGTCATCGTGGGGGCAACACTGGCCTAAACCTCACCGGCCACCGCACACGGGGCAAGTCAGGAGTGAAGGTTGGGCAACCCGCAGCGATGCCAGGGATGACGGGTCAAGCAGCGGGGCGGATGGCGTCGACCATGCAGGTGATGAGGCGAGGAGGAGCGGTGTAGAAGGAAGGACCTTGACATGCCCCTACCTGGCGCGCCAAATGTCGGAACCAGGGCTCCATGGAGCCAAACAAGGTTCGAACTCTGGGGCGTGTCCGAAGATCTAGCCTAGCTGCAGCCCCAAGCTGATTGCCTCATGGCTTGGCCTCGTCGAGTTCGTGTGAGCGGGGAGAAGAATGGGCACAGTAGTTTATCCAGGTTCGGGCCACCTTGCGGTGTAAAACCCTACTCCTGCTTTTGTGGTGGATTGCCTCGCGAGGAGGATGAGTATGAACTAGTACAAGTGGGAGCTGCCTCGGGAGGGCTCAGGAATCGACCCCTCCTACGGTGGAGACTAACCTATATTTATATTGGCCTTGGTCCTTGTCGGTGTCAAAACCGGCCGATCTCGGGTAGGGGGTCCCGAACTGTGCGTCTGTGGACCGAAGGTAACAGGAGGCGGGGGACACGATGTTTACCCAGGTTCGAGCCCTCTTAATGGAGATAATACCCTACTTCCTGCTTGATTGACTATGATGAGTATAGGGGTTACAAGAGTTGATCTACCTCGAGATCGTAATGGCTAAACCCTAGATGTCTAGCCTGTATGAATTCTGATGATCTCTACGGACTAAACCCTCCAGTTTATATAGACACCGGAGGGGGCTAGGGTTATACAGAGTCGATTTACCGAGAAAGGAAGTTTCATATCCGAACGCCAGGCTTGCCATCCACGCAAAGAAGAGTCCCATCCGGACACGGGGGAAGGCCTTCAATCTCGTATCTCACGGCCCATTAGTCCGGCCCATGCCACATAGCCCGGATGCTTGGGGACCCCCTAATCCAGGAGTCCCTCAGTAGCCCCCGAACCAGGCTTCAATGACGATGTGTCCGGCGCTCAGATTGTCTTCAGCTTTGCAAGGCGGGTTCCTCCTCCTTCGAATACTCCAAAGAAATTTGAATAACAGAACTGTATTCGGCTTCTCAATGACGACGCAGTATCCGGCTTCATATCTTCTGCTTTGTAAGGTGGGCCCTCCATGATACTTCGGACAGCTTTGGCTTTACATTAAATATCATACCCTTCAGCTTTTGTGCCACCATCGCCTCGGCTTCCACGTGTCAGACGAATACGAAGGATCCAAGTGTTTTTACAGATAACACCCTGACTTTGTAGGGAAGGCGTCTATTTAAGGAGATTGGATCTCAGATGCCATTCCACACCAGGCAAAAATCCTTAGAGCTTGCCACAGGAAACCGCACAAACATGGTTGGTGCTCCCAGTTCTTCCTCACACCCCCACGGCCCTCAAAAAGGCGATTGGGAGAGCTTCTCAGTATCCCACGCCCAGCTAAGCAAGCTTCAGACGTAGGGGTATCTCCCTCCCGCGGATCTAGTCCCCGTTCGGGCGGGATTAACTTCCATCAATGGCGAAGCCCTGGCGGAAAACTTCCCCAATCCTACTGAAGGGGAGGGAGTGTGCTTTGTTTCCTTCCTATTAAGAGGTATTGGATTTCTAATCCACTCTTTCCTCCGAGGTCTCCTGGAGTATTATGGCCTCCAACTGCACAATCTCACGCCGGGCTCCATTCTGCACATCGCGGGCTTTGTCGCCCTTTGCGAGCTGTTCCTAGGCTGCGAGGCCAATTTTGAGTTATGGAGGAAACGTTTCTGCCTCGTCCCCCGCTCCCAAAAGGGATCCATATTCGAGGTGGGCGGTGCCGAAGTATGGCATCCGAAGAGTGGCCCTCAGAATGGTTTTATATTGAAGACGTTGTTCTTCCAGACCCAATCCGATGGGGCCTTCCTGAATTTTCCAATGCTTCGTTAAAGAAGCGCACCAGTTGGCGCCCCCGAAGCCTCGAGGAAGAAGACAGTGCGGAGATTAAGAAGCTAATGAGCAAGATAAAAATACTCGCCCAATCCGGACTATCTATAATTGAGGTAATGGCGATTTCAATAACGCGAGGCGTTCAGCCACTCCAATCTAGAGGACTCCCCATGTGGCATTACAACGGGGAAGATGACGCATCATGCTGCGGGCGCAAGGGTTCGGACAACTTTGCCGCCTTGGCTGCCATGTTGGCTGATCTTTACAAAGGGGAGAAAGAAGATTTTACTTGCCTTAAATGCCAAGAAGGTCTTTCCATGTACAACCCTGCTAGCTAGGTGAGCTTTCGATCAGTAGCCTTATTCAATCCTCCTCCTGAGTCGTGTTTAGTTGAACTTAATCCGACTATTTTTAACAGGAATGGAGAAAGGTCGTCGCGGGGATCCATAGTATCGCTCCGCGGCCGGAGGACCATATTCGAGACCTGGATCCCGGATTTGAAGAGGATCCAGATATATTTATAGAGCTTAAGGAGGGGGTCTTTTATCAAGCGAGCTACGACGGCACAGAAGTAGCCATCACAGCCGATTATCCCAGCCTTCTCCCCTCCTCCCGCGTAAGTGCCCAGGAGACATCTTTTCAACAAGAGCTTTCCCGTTGTGCCTCACCCACCGCACTATCTCATGCTCCGAAGGGGCGGCGCTCATCCCGCCAAACCGTATCAAAGGCGTCCTCCAATAAGGTGACGCTCGCGCAGGGCGAGTCTTTGAAAAGAAAGGTGGGTGGTGATACTACCGAGCCTCCTCATTCACCGAAGAGGTATAACTTTCAACCTGCACTCGGCAAATAGGCTAGATTGTGACGTGCTCCGCTGTGCTATATTTCAGGAAGAGCGTACACCGGACTGTATCCGGAGGTCTCGCCGGCCAGGCATCGGCCAATCCGGCCCTGGACCCTGCCAATAGGACTAGGGTTGGTACGGGCGCCATGCCGGATTGTCACTTCCCCGAGGATTCGAATAATGTATCTGTCACCAATTCCGAAGTGGAGAGCGTGATGGTCCATCGATGGCGGAAAGAGGCCATGCGCGATCCAAATTTCACCGAAGAGGCGTTCAACGCCCTCAGCTCTGCGGATGCATATATCCGGGCTTCTCGGGATGGACTTGCCGGAGCTACACATCAGCTTTCAAAGGATATGCGGGTAAAGGCTTTGTGTATATTCAATAATCATGTGCTAATAGCCCCCGAGACTTGAAGCAGTTGGCGCAACTGATTTAAGGATTGTTGTATAATTAGGTACTCATGGAGAAGAACAACATGCTGTCTCAGGAGCTTGCAGAATGTCAGACCAAGCTAGCTGTTGCCACCGCAGAACTGGAAGATTTGAAGAAATCTCGGAAGGCATCGAATGGTAAGTACAACCGTTGCCGGGAAGTACGATTCTGCGGCAACAATGATCTTTAAATATGCATTGTTTAACGGCGGCAGGGTCGGTAAATTAGTTGGAGGAGAGGCCAAAGGCTGCTGAGACGGCCAAAGAACATGCCGAAGGGCAAGAAGCCGCTGGTCAACGTGTGACACGGACCATCAATGAGAAAAACAAACTACATGATACCAACATCCAGCAAACCGAGGAACTAAAGGACGTAAGAGCCCAACTGGCGGATGCCTTGAAGGAAAACAGAAAGCTGAGAGGCGGCATATTTAGTATGCCCTTTTAACCTGTCTTTCAAATGGCCCCTTGATGGAAATTGTTGTTTTACGAGATTGTTCCTATAGGCTTATTGACGGGGCGGTGATATGTCTCCAACGTATCTATAATTTTTTATTGCTCCATGCTATTGTATATTCTGTTTTGGATGTTTAATGGGCTTTATTATACACTTTTATATTATTTTTGGAACTAACCTATTAACCCAAGGCCCGGTGCAAATTGCTGTTTTTTGCCTATTTCAGTGTTTCGCAGAAAAGGAATATCAAACGGAGTCCAAACGGAATGAAACCTTCGGGAGCGTGATTTTTAGAACAAACATGATCCAGGAGACTTGGAGTGGACGTCAAGAAACGAACGAGGAGGCCACGAGGCAGGGGGTGCGCCTACCCCCCTGGGCGCGCCCTCCACCCTCATGGGCCCTCGTGGCTCCACCGACCTACTTCTTCCTCCTACATATACCTACGTACCCCGAAACTATCGAGGAGCACCACGAAACCCTATTTCCACCGCCGCAACCTTCTGTACCCGTGAGATCCCATCTTGGGGCCTTTTCTGGCGCTCCGCCGGAGGGGGCATCGATCACGGAGGGCTTGTACATCAACACCATGGCCTCTCCGATGATGTGTGAGTAGTTTACCACAGACCTTCGGGTCCATAGTTATTAGCTAGATGGCTTCTTCTCTCTCTTTGGATCTCAATACAAAGTTCTGCTCGATCTTCTTGGAGATCTATTTGATGTAACTCTTTTTGTGGTGTGTTTGTCGAGATCCGATAAATTGTGGGTTTATGATCAAGATTATCTATGAACAATATTTGAATCTTCTCTGAATTCTTTTATGTATGATTGGTTATCTTTGCAAGTCACTTCAAATTATCAGTTTGGTTTGGCCTAGTGGATTGATCTTTCTTGCAATGGGAGAAGTGCTTGGCTTTGGGTTCAATCATGCAGTGCTCGATCCCAGTGACAGTAGGGGAAACGACACGCATTGTATTGTTGCCATCGAGGATAAATAGATGGGTTTTATATCATATTGCTTGAGTTTATCCCTCTACATCATGTCATCTTGCTTAATGCGTTACTCTATTCTTATGAACTTAATACTCTAGATGCATGCTGGATAGCGGTCGATGTGTGGAGTAATAGTAGTAGATGCAGGCAGGAGTCGGTCTACTTGTCACGGACGTGATGCCTATATACATGATCATGCCAGATATTCTCATAATTATGCACTTTTCTATCAATTGCTCGACAGTAATTTGTTCACCCACCGTAATACTTATGCTATCTTGAGAGAAGCCACTAGTGAAACCTATGGCCCCGGGTATATTTTCCATCATATTAATCTCCCGACAACAAGCGATTTCTGGCACCGTCTATTTTGCAATCTTTACTTTCAATATTTATCATAAAAATACCAAAAATATTATCTTATCATCTCTATCAGATCTCACTTTTGCAAGTGGCCGTGAAGGGATTGACAACCCCTTTATCGCATTGGTTGCAAGGTTCTTATTTGTTTGTGTAGGTACGAGGGACTTGCGTGTGGCCTCCTACTGGATTGATACCTTGGTTCTCAAAAACCGAGGGAAATACTTATGCTACTTTGCTGCATCACCCTTTCCTCTTCAAGGGAAAACCAACACATGCTCAAGAGGTAGCAAGAAGGATTTCTGGCGCCGTTGCCGGGGACTCTACACACAAGTCAAGACATACCAAGTACTCATCACAAACTCTTATCCCTCGCATTACATTATTTGCCATTTGCCTCTCGTTTTCCTCTCCCCCACTTCACCTTTTCCGTTTTCTTCGCCCTTCTTCTGTTCGTCTTTTCGTTTGCCTTGATGTCTTACTTGGCTCGTTTACCCATTTGGTTGGAATAGTTGTGTATTTATTGCTAAACAGAGAACCTAAGATCTATGGATCCTCATCCGCTTGCCAATCTTTTTAAGAGATCCAATTATGATGAACCAATTTCTAGTGATTTGAGTGCACTAGATTATCTTTATGAGGTTTTGCTTGAAATTCGTGAATCTGAAAATTGTGATGAAGAAATTTATGAAGAGATTCACAATAGCTCCTTGAATAAAAAGCATGATTGCAATGATTTTACTATAAATTCTCTTGATGTCAATTGTGCTAATAATATGCAAAACCCTAAGCTTGGGGATGCTAGTTTTGCTATGTCTACTACTTGTTGCAATGATCATGATTGGGGTGATTCTTCATATGATCTTGAATATTTATTTAAGCCCCATGATGAATATGAGATTGATAATAATGTTTGCAATAGTATTGAAAGTGGGTTTGGAAGAGTGTCAACTTTAGATCCCACATATTTGGATTTTGATCAATCTTATGAAGTTTTTGATAAAAGTGGGTTTGGAGAGGTCATGGCTTTAGTTTATGTTATTCCCACTATTTTGGAAGAGTGTCAACTTTGCATGCATATGGATCATCTAGAGAATATGTTATGTGATAGCAATATTGTTGAATTTAAATATGATCTTACATGTAACTATTATGAGAGAGGAAAATATGGTTGTAGAAGTTTTCATGTTACTAAATTACCTCTCTTCATGTTGAGATTGCTATCGTCACTTTCTTCTTCCTTGCATATGCTAGTTTGTGCTTGCCTTGCAAATTTGTTTGCTTATAATATCCCTATGCATAGGAAGTATGTTAGACTTAGATGTGTTTGTCACGTGTTTTATGATTCTCTCTTTGCGCTTCAATTCTTGTCTTTCATGTGAGCATCATTAAAATTATCAATGCCTAGCTAAAAGGCTCTAAAGAAAAGCGCTTGTTGGGAGACAACCCAATATTTTTACTTGCTGGTATTCAATAAATCTTCCATCTAGCTTCTGGTTAGATGTGGTTTTTTGTTTTAATTAGTGTTTGTGCCAAGTAAAACCTATAGGATCTTCTTGGATGATAGTTATTTGATCTTGCTGAAAAAATCAGAAACTTTCTGCTCACGAAAACAATTATTAAAAATCACGAACGTGATAAAATACTGATTCCAATTGCAGTAGATCAATAAACAAATTATCTAGGTCGTCCTATTTTGGTAGATTTTTCTGAGTTCCAGAAGTTTGCGTTTGATACAGATTACTACAGACTGTTCTGTTTTTGACAGATTCTGTTTATCGTGTGTTGTTTGCTTATTTTGATGAATCTATGGCTAGTATCGGAGGTTATGAACCATAGATAAGTTGGAATACATTAGGTTTAACACCAATATAAATAAATAATGAGTTCATTACATTACCTTGAAGTGGTGTTTTGTTTTCTTTCGCTAACGGAGCTCATGAGATTTTCTGTCGAGTTTTGTGTTGTGAAGTTTTCAAGTTTTGGGTAAAGATTTGATGGATTATGGAACAAGGAGTGGCAAGAGCCTAAGCTTGGTGATGCCCAAGGCACCCCAAGGAAAAATCCAAGGACACCAAAAATCCTAAGCTTGGGGATGCCCCGGAAGGCATCCCCTCTTTTGTCTTCGTCCATCGGTAACTTTACTTGGAGCTATATTTTTATTCACCACATGATATGTGTTTTGCTTGGAGCGTCTTGTATGATTTGAGTCTTTGCTTTTTAGTTTACCACAATCATCCTTGCTGTACACACCTTTTGGGAGAGACACACATTAATCGGAATTTATTAGAATACTCTTTATGCCTCACTTATACCTTTCGAGTTAAACAATTTTGCTCTAGTGCTTCACTTATATCTTTTAGAGCACGGCGGTGGCTCTATTTTATAGAAATAATTGATCTCTCATGCTTCACTTATATTATTTTGAGAGTCCTTTAGAACAGCATGGTAATTTGCTTTGGTTATAAAATTAGTCCTAATATGATAGGCATCCAAGATAAAAACTTCAAAGTGCATTGAATACTAAGAGAAGTTTGATACTTGATGATTGTTTTGAGATATGGAGATAGTGATATTAAAGTTGTGCTAGTTGAGTAGTTGTGAATTTTGAGAAATACTTGTGTTGAAGTTTGCAAGTCCTGTAGCATGCACGTATGGTAAACGTTGTGTAACAAATTTGAAACATGAGGTGTTCTTTGATTGTCATCCTTATGAGTGGCGGTCGGCGACGAGCGATGGTCTTTTCCTACCAATCTATCCCCCTAGGAGCATGCGCGTAGTGCTTGGTTTTTGATGACTTGTATATTTTTGCGATAAGTATGTGAGTTCTGTATGACTAATGTTGAGTCCATGGATTATACGCACTTTCACCTTTCCACCATTGCTAGCCTCTTCGGCACCGTGCATTGCCCTTTCTCACCTTGAGAGTTGGTGCAAACTTCGCCGGTGCATCCAAACTCTGTGATACGATACGCTCTATCACACATAAACCTCTTTATATCTTCCTCAAAACAGCCACCATACCTACCTATTAGGGCATTCCATAGCCATTCCGAGATATATTGCCATGCAACTTCCCACCGTTCCGTTTATTATGACACGCTTCATCATTGTCATATTGCCTTGCGTGATCATGTAGTTGACATCGTATTTGTGGCAAAGCCACCATGCATATTATTTCATACATGTCACTCTTGATTCATTGCCCATCCCGGTACACCGCCGGAGGCATTCATATAGAGTCATATTTTGTTCTAGTATCGAGTTGTAATCATTGAGTTGTAAATAAATAGAAGTGTGATGATCATCATTAATAGAGCATTGTCCCAAAAAAAGAGAAAGGCCAAAAAAAGAAGGCCCCAAAAAAAGGGGGCAATGCTACTATCCTTTTTTTCCACACTTGTGCTTCAAAGTAGCACCATGATTTTTATGATAGGGAGTCTCTTGTCTTGTCACTTTCATATACTAGTGGGAATTTTTCATTATAGAACTTGGCTTGTATATTCCAACAATGGGCTTCCTCAAATGCCCTAGGTCTTAGTGAGCAAGCAAGTTGGATGCACACCCACTTAGTTTATTTTGTTGAGCTTTCATATATTTATAGCTCTAGAGCATCCGTTGCATGGCAATCCCTACTCCTTGCATTGACATCAATTGATGGGCATCTCCCTAGCCCGTTGATTAGCCACGTCAATGTGAGACTTTCTCCTTTTTTTGTCTTCTCCACACAACCCCCATCACATGGCTCATGCTCATGAATTGCCTGAAAGTTGAAAAAGTTTGAGATTACTAAAGTATGAAACAATTGCTTGGCTTGTCATCGGGGTTGTGCAAGATGAGAGCATTCTTGTGTGACAAAAATGGAGCATGACCCAATTATATGATTTTGTAGGGATGAACTTTCTTTGGCCATGTTATTTTGAGAAGACATGATTGCTTAGTTAGTGTGCTTGAAGTATTAATATGTTTATGTCAATATTAAACTTTTATCTTGAATCTTTCAGATCTGAACATTCATGCCACAATAAAGAAAATTACATTGAAGAATATGCTAAGTAGTATTCCACATCAAAAATTCTGTTTTTATCATTTACCTACTCGAGGACGAGCGGGAATTAAGCTTGGGGATCCTTGATACGTCTCCAACGTATCTATAACTTTTGATTGCTCCATGCTATTATATATTCTGTTTTGTATGTTTAATGGGCTTTACTATACACTTTTATATTATTTTTGGGACTAACCTATTAACCCAAGGCCCAGTGCAAATTGCCATTTTTTTTGCCTATTTCAGTGTTTCGCAGAGAAGGAATATCAAACGGAGTCCAAACGGAATGAAACCTTCGGGAGCGTGATTTTTGGAACAAACGTGATCCAAGAGACTTGGAGTGGACGTCAAGAAACCAATGAGGAGGCCACGAGGCAGGGGGCGCGCCCTCAACCCTCGTGGGCCCATCGTGGCTCCACCGACCTACTTCTTCCTCCTATATATACCTACGTACCCCGAAAGCATCGAGGAGCACTACGAAACCCTATTTCCACCGCCGCAACCTTCTGTACCCGTGAGATCCCATCTTGGGGCCTTTTCCGGTGCTCCGCCGGAGGGGGCGTCGATCACGGAGGGCTTCTACATCAACACCATGGCCTCTCCGATGATGTGTGAGTAGTTTACCACAGACCTTCGGGTCCATAGTTATTAGCTAGATGGCTTCTTCTCTCACTACAAAAAATACACTTCCGTGATGATACGTGTTTGTCACAGTAGGTCGCGTTTTTTGTCATGCATGTACATCCATGACAAATTTATGACAGAATCAAGATAGTCATACATGTGCTGTCGTAGAAGTGTTCCATGACATTACCAAAATTATCATCACGGAAGTGTCCACTTCCATGACGATAAATCGCGCGTCACAGAAGTGCTTTCGTCAAGGGTGACCGACACGTGGCATCCACCGTAACGGAATGCCGTTAAGCTATCGGGTCGGATTTTGGATCCGATAACCCGTTAACAGCCCTGACCAATGGGAAATTTCCACGTGTAAAATTCTGATTGGCCGAAGGGAACACCTGTCAGCTCGTTAGTGGGCCAGATGTCGCCCGTCCATTGGAGGAGACATGCCTATGATACGTCGACACGTGGCTGGGCCCAACAGAGGCCCATATAGGTTAAAAAGGCCGGCCCAGTCAAAGGCCCGTAGAACTTAATCAGGTACTAGTGGGCCAGCCCAATAACGGCTTGCTTAATAAAGGCCCATTTACGGCCCGAAGCCAGATCTGGCCCGTTAATTGTTCGCCCCATATTTGGGCCCATTTACGGCCCGAAGCCAGATCTGGCCCGTTAATTGTTCGCCCAATATTTGGGCCCATTTGTGGCCCGAAGCCAGATCTGGCCTGTTAATTGTTCGCCGAATATTTGGGCCCAACTACAGCCCAGTGACTTTCGGCCTGTTAGAGGCCTGATGTAGACATGGGCCCATTTCAGCCCGGTGTGACTTTCGGCCTGGGAATGGCCCGTGCTGCCCATGGGCCATATATGGTCCGACGGGACATCGGGCCCACTAACGGCTCGTGCTAAAGGTGGCAACAGTTAAGCCCAACGTGACTTTGGGCCTGTTAAAGGCCTGTCGTGTAATTCGGCCCGTTGATGCCTGTGCTAAGCTTTCGGCCTCTTAAAGGCCCATGATATCAGTGGGCCAACTAAGGCCCGAGATATGTTTCGGCCTGGTAATGGCCCGTGAGCTAACTGGGCCCAAAACGGCCCGGTCTACATTTCGGCCTGCTGAAGGCCCGTCGACGACTAGTGAAAATTGAGGCCCAACATGCATTTTGGCCTGCTAAAGGCCCGTGGTTTCATCTCAGCCATAACAGGCCAGTACAATATTCAGCCTGTTAATGGCCCAACGCTACCTGGGCCAAACTAAGCGCTGGGTCGACAAAAGGCCCAACTAAAATATAGGCCGGTGTAAGTTTGGGCCTGGCGCAATGTGTGAAGGCCCCAATCATTCGGGCCCGAGAAAGACGCAGGCCGGCCCAATTGTGGCCCGGTAAAAACCTGGCCCGTTAGAGTCGAATGTTTCGGTCCGGTCGACTACATTTGATTTTTTTCCAGATAGCGAATGATGGCAGTAACTAGTAGGAATTAAGAACAAACCTACTCTATACAATAAAGAAATTACGGCATAGTAACTAAGAATAAACCTACACTATACAATAAAGGATTTAAGGTATATTACATCCACTGGGCATCGAAGTTCGCCACCAGTGACCATAAAGCGCAACGAAGAAGCAGATTACAAAAACTGGGCACCATTGCAGCGTAACAAAATAATACTGAACCGAGACCACTTCCAAGACAGTTCAAGAAAGGTTAGCCTTGCGGGGGAACTGCTGCGCAAGCTGCTGAGCAAGGCTGTGAGACCGGCCTAGCATGTCGGTCATAGCTTCCAGGTGTAGCTGTTTAGCGATGAGGTTCTCATTGGTGTTCTCCGCAATCTTTCTTAGAGATAGGACTTCAAGTCGAAGTTGAGTTGCAGAATGCCTTTCTGCTAGAACTTGGGACTGAAGAAGTCGAACTGATTCAGACAACGAATTCTGTGAGCTTGTCTGACTGTTAGTCTCAAGTAACTTGAACACTGCATCAAGACAAGACTTTGGGGTTGTCTCGCTATCTTCAAGATGTTTTGCCTTCTTTGCTGCAATATATGTTGGGTTTGTCTCACAGCCTTCAGCAGACTTGTGCATGCCATCAGGCATATCACCCTGAAACAAAGCAGAGAGATGACAGGTTTTGCACGTGTATAAACAAAGATGATAACTGTTCTGTCAATTCTATCCAATTTCAAATTAGAAAATAAAGAGTAAGTTCAAAATATCAATAGCATAATTTGGCATTGTTCATAATGCGGGGAGCTTCACCACACTACTGGATTACCATGTCAACATAACAAGCATAGATGAAGGGCAAAGAAAATCATTGTATCTATTTTGGATAATGTGCATGGCATGTTGTTCATATCATCAGCCACATCAGTAAGATAAAACAGGAGATGACAAGGTGCAAACGTGGGCTGCTTCACCACACACTGGATTATAGATCCACAAAAACAAGCATACATATAGGGAGTATTAAGTAATGTGCATGGTATGAATAAGGAATTTGGTTTTACAAGTAAAACTTAGAACTTACGGTTCTTACGAACATGCATTTTGGTAGAAACAGCAAACTAAACAGCAGTAAACGATAGGGAGTATGAGCAAATTAAACAGCAGTTGAGGATAAAGGCTTTAGAAGGACTGACTTACATTAACAGTTAACACCGGCTTTATAATGCCCTTCTCCATGTCAAGGGAAGGATAACTCAAGAATTTCAGCACAGAATCTTCTTCATAAGCATTGCCTGTACTCTACATTTTGTAGAGAGTAATTATAGATATGATAATACTGGAAGGGATAGAGGATAATGAAGATAAGATGCAGATTGATGCTACATAATCAACTACCAATCCCTGGAAGTACAAGCGTTACAGGACAAAATGTACTGACAAGAGCAATGGGCTACACTTCTGCACTGGCATTGTCTGTGTATTCTACTTGTTGGTAAGATTAAATATAGATCTGATCTTTTTTAGTAAATGGTGGGCGAGGGAGATAAGATGCAGAATGCTACAAAATGAACCAATCCCTCTTCCCATAATACAAGAGTGTTTTGAACACTGGTGTACTGTACAAAACGTTCTTATATTATGGGACGGAGGGAGTAGCTGTTAATGTAAGTACAGTGATAGACCACGTTCAGTCCTTACAAGAGGACTGCAGAGCTAAACCTCTTCAAAAGCATTGGGTTGATTCTAAATTTATGTAAGAGTCCATACGGATCTTATAATGTCCACCAAATGGACGATTACGAGGCTAACATGTGCAGTGATGCTACATAATCAAACAGCTATGAAAGTAAGTATGGTCATACAGGGCAAGAGGTACTCACAAGAGCAATGCAGTGTGCAGTATAGTTGCGAGATTCTGTGGTCCCTTGAGAACGAATGTTCTTCTGCTAACAGTTTTCGTACAAGTGAGACATTAAGGCAAATGCAGAAATGTAGTTCAAATTGTGATGTGATATCATAGACAGTACCTTACGCTGCAGCCGAGACCAATGTGTAACAAGATTATTCCAGTCACCGTCGGATAAATGTAGCACCGGAGACTTTACAGAAATTTCGTTCAGAGGCTTGCCATCGAAGTGCGCTTGCCTCAGGTAGGAACGATACTTCATCAACGAGTGCTTGAAAAGCGCAACCAACCCTTGCTCGTCATCACAATCCAGTTTGCTCCTCGCCTATTTAAAAGAATGAAATCTTGTGTCTTCTGTCAGCAGAAACATATGCAGTAATGACCATGAATAACATTAGTACATTACTTACGCGTAAGTTGCGGAGGAAGACTGGAAATTGTTCTGTGTCTGCGGTATAATCTTTCCATGAAGGAAAGATGCGCACAAAGTTCCTGACAACAACATAAGCTTCATCTTCTAAACTGGGAAGAAATGGAACAGGGGTCCTATTTGCTGCAATTGGGGCTCTCTCTGGTTCGAAAAGGGATTTGGCAACTGGATTTGGTGTACTCTTTGCTGGAATGGGGGTTTTGCGTCGTACAGCTGGTGCTATGTCAACTGGCATAATCATACTGTTTGCTGCAGTTGGGGTCTGCTGAGTTGGGGCATCAGAAATGACCAGTGTAGTAGGGCTAGAGTCTGCTAGAGTTGGGGTATTTTGTGGGTCAGGTGATATTGCAACTACACCTAATGGGCTATTTGATTTATCAGGTGCCACTACCTTTTCCAAATACTTTGCTTGTGCTCCTCCACGATCAGCAATCGCCCTCTTCCTTTTGAACGTCTGATACACAAGAACATCATTTGAATGGATAAATATGGTATGATGACAGATGGAATATGTACTGAAAATGGATAGGCAGGGCGTATTCACATACACGATGTGTAAACTAAGCTAATGGCAGTTCAACAAAGTAGAAGCAATGCAAAGCATCAGTTGCAAGATATGTGCGAGCAATGTAACCTTGGAAAGTTAGAGCAAGTACCTTGATGGGTGAATAAGATAGGGCATCTTCCTCTGACTCCTCCACTAGGGAGCTACATTGACTTAGGTCTCCCTCTAGCTCAGAATCACTGTTAGGATCATATTCTGAGCATGAATCTGTAGGTGGAGAGCGTTTGCATTGCATTGCATCCAGACTTGATTTCAGTCCCTTAATGCCAAGTTTGACAGCCATGGCATTGTTCTGCTTTATTCTTTTCATGCGCGCAAGCTCATAATCATTATGATGCTGTTCAGAATCTGAGATTCATGAAAACATAAAAAGTAGTCAGATTATCTATGGAATGCATTGCGGATTCAACTCGGAGAGTGTCTCCCTATAAACCCCTGCATATGCAAAGTTCACCTCCCCAACCGTGCTGACCAGACCACACACAGAAATACAAACCCCTTATGTCTCTATAACAGGCAGGCACACATTTCAAAACTGAAGTAGGAACATTAGAATCATATGAAATTCGTATTTGAACAAATAAACTAAGCAATTATGAGTGGCGTAATGTTTAGCTTCAAGGGTGGAGTGTTGGTAGTGCGACACAAAGCAAGTAGGCAGATTGTATTCCATGTAAAAGATCGAAACCTATGTAAAAGCTGGAAATGACACTTTCTTTCTATACAATGCAGTGTTCGTTACCCACACATGATGGAAGAGATCACATAGAGAAATACTATTCACTCATGTCTACGGTTCCAGTATTTAGAAACAGGGTGGTCCACCCTAAAAGAATATTGACAACAAATATGACAAGGCAAGCATAGATGTAGTGAATCAATCATTTACTTGTGAGCTTACTAGGACAAGTATGCAGAATTGTAACTGCAGTAAGAGACCGTCCAAAATCTGAATGAAGAAGTTTGTCTAGCACTTATTGTTTGCAACTAATCGACGTGAATAATTGGATATTATATCGAATGAGTAAGAAAGACAAGTAAAATTGTCAACAAACCTGGCTTGCAGTAGTAATCTGGGTCAATGTCACTACGACCAACAATCCAAAATGACTAGTTTCTGTTCCGAGGGCCGGAATTTTGAAAACCCTGTGAACTTTAGAGGTACTAAAGATTACCGAAATACATCTGAACCATTAAGTGTAGGTAGCACTGAGCACACAACAAACCCTAATGACAGTCCTGCCTAATGAGTAATGAATCAATTAGAAAATGGGTGATGAGGAGTGGCTGCTGAGTGTTGAGGACGTATCTCAGGATAAATCGGGTTGGCTTGGTGGGTGCTGCACGCCTGAGCCCTGAACGGACTGGGAAGGTAGGCACGGCGGCGCGCCCGGGCAGCGGTGACGCTGTTGGGCGAGCGGCTCCTGGCCTCCTGTTAGTCCGGCGTCTCCTCCTAGAGTCATGTCGTCCGGGGACGGCAAGTCACCGGCGAGGCAGGCGGCTGGGGGCGAGTAGAGATCGGAAGCGCGCAGCAGAACAGAGGGGAATCGGGGCCTGGGACGACCCAAAATCCCAGGGTGGGCCGGCCCACCGTGGGCACCCTGTAGAGATACACACCCGAGCGGCGAACATGCATTTTCGAAACTAATTTAGGAACATTTAGCTGACCAATTAAACAACTCTGTTTTAATAATATCAGATTCGTATTTGAACAACTAAGCTTGTTTAGCTTGATGGGTGGAGCAGTGTTATTATGACACGAAGCACGTATTATGATCGTATAGTGATCATAAAAGGGGGAAACTCTAAGCATATTTTTTTAGCAAAAGAGGGTTTCCCCTCCGATTTCTATTAAAGAAACCACCACGAAACCAACATGATCAATTAAACCCTAAGCATGATCAATTAAACCGTATTATGGCTGTGCCATGGCAGATTTGAAGCTGCAAACCGGAGAAATGATATTTAGCATCCATTGTTTGCTTCAAACTAAGAACTAAATTCTAAGAGCTGAAAAGAAAGTAGAGTAACCAAGTTAAGATCTATTTTCTGGTTGAGATCAAAAAGTTGAGGAGATATGAAGTACCACCTCTCTTGCGGCGCCGTGTAGGCATCGGGGGTGCGATGGCTGTCGGTGGCGTTGAAGCAGATCTGCGACGGTAGACGGGTGCATCGGGGGATAAGTCCCGTTGCGGTGGAAGAGAAGGTCGTGTGAGTGGCCCCGGCAAAGAGGACGATGACGCCGATGAAGCGAGAGGATGCGATGCAAGGCTATTGGTCCGTCGCCGTGGATGAGAAACGTCCATCTCTAGCAGTGGAGGACGCAGTCTTGGTAGGCGCTCCGGCATGGTGGAGGACGGTGGCGATGGATGTGGTGGAGGACGGCGGCGATGGATGGGGTGGCGGACGGAGGCTGGTGTGGGGATGGGGTGTTCTAGCGCGGACGGTGTATGAATGGGAAATGGGGGGAGAGGTACGGGGAACCATGTTTTTGGGACGCGCCTGTCTGAAATATGGGAAAGTTACGAACTTAGCCCCCATTTAAAATTTGGACGTCTCGTCGGTTGGGGATAGGACGGTAATCTCGCATCTCGCCAATATTTGCCCAGAGCGATTTCGGGCGAGGAGAGGGTGGTTGGCGCCCATGGTTGGCGCCCATGGTGTATGAACGGGGCTGACAGGTAGGGCGGTTGTGTCACGTCTGAGTGAAGTTACAAACCTGCCCCTATTGAAAATATTTGCCTACATCGATTTCGGCCGAGTCGAGTTTGTTTTGCCGCCCACCGTGTATGAATGGGGAATGGAGGGAGAAACAGAGGTCTTTCGGACGAGCTTGAATCAAATGAGTTTTGCCGCCCATGTTTGACGCCCACCGTGTCGGAATGGGCTCAGAGGCGGTCGTGTCACGTCTAATTGAAGTTACTAACCTACCCCTATTTAGAGCAGTGGAAATCGGGCCGATGGATTGTCCGTGTAATGGGTAGACAGTAATTTCCATCTCCCAAACACTTGGCTTCGGGCAGCCGACGTGGGAGTGGACATTTTGCTGCTTCTTTCGAATTTTGGGACAATAAGCATCCACGTTTACCCTGGCAACTAAATTCGAATCCATTTTGTATTCCTATATGAATCTTTATAAATCATTCTATGTGTTTTTATATATCTTCAAAAGGACGACAAAGATGTATTCCACTGTCATATATGAATATGGTTTACAAATGCCGATACTCAAATTCAGAAACTAGAATCCAGTTTAAGGTGAATTCGAATATTTGGAACACTTCATGTCCAACTCAAATGTCACACGCAGCATAATGTGTACTCCCATTTAGATATGTACACAAGCGATGTATCAAGATTCAAATACCGAGTCAATCAACCAAGAATGTACAGAACTAACAGACATATAAACACTTATAGAGTATATGGATCAATAATATCAACTAACATACATAAGCCAGGCCGCTGTACTTTTTTTGGCTACAACAGCATCCTTTTTTAGCCAGCATCTTGGCCCTTTCCGATGCGTGCCACTTATGGTCCATCTATACTACTACTATTGCTGAATGCACATTCAGCCCGATTGGCATATTTGTAGGTCTGGCACAGCAATCCAAATGAAATGTCTCCGAGTCTTATCAATTAATACAGACTTGTGCTCAAATAAAATTACAAACCAAAAAACAAAAAAACAATTATTACATGATCTCTAAAACAAATGGTTTGATTGATTACATGAACAGACAACACAAAGGTTATTCAACTATGGAAAGAACATTTCACCTATGATTTACCAAGTAGGAATTTAATTTCCTTTTTTCCTTCAGGACCTTAACAATCTGGTCAGTCTCAGCTTGCTTCGTTTTGAAATCCACCAAATATTTAATGGTTGTCTTGAGTACTGCTTGTGATTGTGCTGTTTGCTTCCTCAACATGTCAACTTCATCTCTAAGTGCAGAAGCAGAATCTCTTTCTACCACTAGTTTAGCCTCTAGAGCATCAGCAGTTGGCAATTCATAATGCACGATTGGGCCGGTGCCACTGCTGTGGGATGATGCAACGTCCATGGGGACCTCGCTCTTTGATCTTGGGCTAACCTGTTTTGCCATTAAAGTTCCGATTGGATTCAGAAAAGTTGAAGTTAGCAAAACATCTCAACTGGGAGTTATAACAGCAAACCAGTTAAACAAACAAGGAATTAAAGAGTTTCAATTGGATGCTGAAAAGTAGTTATTAACATCATTGTAACCCGCTGTTGCAGCAGCAAAGCAGTTAAACAAACAAGTAGATATTTAAGTTAAGGCAAACAGGTAATTCTTAACAGTAAGTATCAAACACATAGATAGGCGCAGTCTACAATATGATTAACAGGCTGTGCCATTATGTAATCAGTAGCAAACTAAATTAAGCCAAGCAACGTAATTGAACAATTTTGCAATAAGTGGCTAACTAAAATTCCGAGAAGCAGGTAACTGAACTTACGCTAGTTCTTTGTACAGGCACACTGCAACTTCTTTTTCGCTTACAAGGTTGTACGAAGGAGTCCATGGCATCAATTGCTTGGATACGCAGTCCCAATACTTCTTTCTTCCCACACTGCATGGGTAAGTCGAATGGTTAATCTGGTAAGATGGTGCGTCCTTGATATGTTATATGAGGACGTGTAGTCAGACTAGTTGTAGCCAAACACATCACACTGGCTTTTACTGTATATTTCATGCGATTACTTTTGGCATATCGAGATCTAAGCAATCTACAATAGGATGAAAAGACTGGCATCCTTCACATTATTGGCGAACTCAGTTCATAGAAACAAGCAATTCAACCATTCTGTGGGTAAATCAAAAGCGCCACTGGAATATTTTTCACTATCCAATCATACACGCAAAAAGGGGCGACGCCACCATAGGGGCTGGTATGGGCGGCCGCCTCAGGTGGCTGGAAAGTGTGCACCTAGTTTGAGTCGTCCAGGTTGGCCCACGCTAGTTTTGTTCGTCCCAACGCACGAGCAGGCAATGTAAAAAATGAAGAAAAATGTTTCAATTTGGATGGGCCAATAACATAAGTGCAAGGCAGGCCCTATAGCAGGCTCGCGGCCCAAACGAGCGCCTCCCATATCGATCGACAGCAGGAAAAATCCCAATTCATTCGCTCCAGCCTCCAGTCTGGTTCGCTCCTAACCTAGCCGCCGCTGGACAGACCGACACAGCACTTCCTCGCGCCCTCGTTGGAGGGCGGTCGCCGGGCTTCAAGCGAACGGAAGGACAAGAAGATGAAGATCCAACCCTGGGTGTAGCCTGCGTGGGAGGCAGCGGCGGCAGCACGGGCATGGCATCGAGCTTGCGCAAACGGACAGTCGCAGCTTGCAAGAGTAGCATGCGCAACGAGCAGGTACATCACATCCCTGATTATATCTAATTCAACTCTTCAATTTCTGGCCAATAGTTAAACCTGACGGTGTTGTAAAACTGCTTGTATGTAGGGAATCTATGAGAAAATGAAACCAATTTCTACTTATTTTATAACTCCCCCAATCAATACTGAACTGACTGAATCTGATGTATCTAATCAAGTTTCCGGTGCAAACATACAAGCTCATGTTGTTCTTGAGCCTGAAGTGTCTAATGAACAGACTGCTAATGAAGGATTTGATGCAAACATTTTACATGCTCCTGGTGATGAACATATAGTGTCTAATGAGGGATCTAATGCAAGCATTTTGCAAGCTCATTGAAGGATTTAGTGTCTAATGATGATCTACTATGTTGAGAGAGACAGAGATTTGCAGGCATTGATGACAAGCAAATTATAGTGCATTTTCATAGCTTGAGGAAACGTCGAGGCCATCTACCAGAAAGTCCCCGTATCATGACAACATAGCATAAATACTTTTCTAATCTGTTGTTTGAAACTATTGGCATACTTGTGCAGGATAGATATATTGATATGCAGTTTGCGCACTGGTTATACGTGCAATTACACTTCGATATTTTCAGCCAGAGAACGAATAATTCAAGCAGGTACAGACCATGTTTGTAGTCCTTGTACACCATGTTGCATTTTGTGTTTTTTGGTGCTTGCATCATTTAGTGTTTATAATCTGAACTACTTTGGATCATTAGCTGGTTTTCAAAGTGCATGTAGCTTCACATTTCTCAAGTTATGTTGATTTCCGGAGTGCAAGTGCCTTCGTATTTTTTAAGTTAAATGTTCGCCCCTGGTAACTTGAATTCGTGGATCAGCCACTGCACACAAATCATACACGAATGCCAGTACGAATTAAATGAAATGCAGGGACTTACGCTAGCTCGTTGTACAGGCTCACTGCAGCTCTGCTTGCGCTTGGGATGTTCCATGTACAAGTCCATGTTACCACTTGCTTGGATGTGCAGGCCTTGTGCTCCTTGCATCCCCCTCTGCATTTTTGACACGGCGAATGGTTGATCAAATAAGAGGAATCAACCTTGATGTTGTACCGGAGGACAGATACTTACAAGGTTATACGGGTGTGCAGGATGTGTACCAGATCCCGTAGCGCCGTCATGCTTCGCTAAAAAATGGATTTGCTTGTTTCAGATGATATCTCCAGAAGAAATAAGAGTTAAAGTCAGAGTTGCATAGGCGTGTAAGCTAAGAGAGCAGTGAAAGGATATCCAAACATCGTCGGAACAGTGCACAAGGGAGTGATGTGTGGATACCTAGTTCGGGCCGGCGTTTGGGCATGCTCGCCTAGCTAGAGTGCGGGTCACTTCAGAGCCGTTGAGGGTGATGCGCTGGCGTTGGCTGGCCGCGCACGGATGCAGATCTTGAGTGGCAGCGGAGCGCTATGATGCGGTGGACGAGACCGTTGGTGAAGCCCCAACGGCCTCGGGGGGCGGAGGTGCGACGATGTGCTCGGTGAAGTAGCCCCGGTGAGCTGGGAGACGGCGTCGGTGAAGCGCACCTGATGCGGTGGAACTCGGTGTCTGTGAGGCACGTCGGTTGCGGCGGCCGACGTTGTCGGTGGACCACCCGGTGCGGTGGACGAGGGCGTAGATGAGGTAGCTCCGGTGCGGTGGTGAAGCGCGACCGTCGTCTTCGTCGTCGTCGTCCGGCACAGAGGTGGGGAACGGTGGGGAAAGAGACGAGACGAGGGGCGATTCGAGGGTTGGCGGCGAATTAGGGATTTGAGCAATCTGGGCGCGGAAGGGGACGGTGGAGAAGAGAGATTTTGCAGGGCTGGAATTGGGGCCGCCAGATATTTCAATCCGAAACGTGGAAGCGCGAACTTATATTGTCGTCGTCCTTTTTTGGGGGGAGGGGGTGGGTGGCTGGGTGCTACGCGTCCGTCCGACACACGCGACCACCCCGACAGGACTATGCTTCGGTGCCTTAAGGCACCTGCCTTTGTGTCCATGACATGTGGGCCCAACAGGTGGCTGGCCCACATGTCAGTGACCCAAAGGCAGTTGCCTTTAAGGCACCGAAGCAGCGTCCACCCCGACACGACCCTGGTCTGCCTGGTGCGCCTACATTTGAGAATGCAAACGAATCTTCTTTCATTTGCAAACGAATCTGTATGTATTACCATGCCCGTGTTTTCCTTGCAATAATTAGTCATTCGAAACGAGATACTCCATCCGTTCACTTTTGTAAGTCGTTTCAGACAACTTAAAATGAACTGTTTTGCACATTGTCTGAAATGTCTTCAAGGTCTTATAAAAGTGAACAGAGGGAGTACTATAAATTAATTAATGAGGAGTTATTTGAAAAAAATCGAAACGGTACCCACGCTAACGTGGATTAGAGTGTGTGTCACATAATTAGTTATTTGAATTAGAGTGTGTGTCACGTAGTTAGTTATTTGAATTAGAGTGTGTGTCACGTAGCGATCTCCAATTCTAACGTGGATTTCGCATTTCACTGTATCCACGCTACTTTTTTAATACAAATTCATATGTATATGATGAACACCATGGTAGTGAGAAAACTTTTGGATGGATTCAAACATATGACCTACAAAATAGCACAACAAACTGAGTCAATGTCAACTTTTCGAAACTTAGTATGGCACGAATTCGAAATAATTACCCGTATGCCTGGTCCTCGGTTCAAATCTTACAATGTACACCGAATTGAAACATCGATATTAAGTCTCGTACTATGTACATTCAAATGTTGTTTTAGCCCCCCCCCCCCCGCACAAACGCTACATACTTCCTGTATCGGTCAATCTTCCTCTCCTAACCACCTTAGGAAGCTATCGGTTTCCAACACACGTTCATTCTTTCTCTCCATGTTTCGATCTCTAAGTCTCTCAACTACACAACCCCTTTTTCCACTCTGTTACCAAATGTATTTACCTCACACACCCGCCATTGCACCCCATGCGAGCTCTCTCTCTCCCCCTCTCCCTCTCACCCTCTCGCGCTAAATACATGCATTGCCTATCTAGCCCCCCAACCTCTCGTGCGCACGCACGCACGTTGTATATCTAGGTCACTCCCTCGAGACTGTCTCACTCTTTCTTCCGCACGGCGGGCCACACTCGCTCAATCTCGCTCTCTTTATCTGAGTCTCGTTTAACCTCGTTTTCTTTCACACACAAATGATATATCTCCCTGTTCGGGCCTCGATCGACACACTCTATACTCTCTCACGCAGATTGTCTATCTAGGTCAGTCCATCCAAGCCGCCGCCACTCTTTCGACCTCATGGTG
Source organism: Triticum aestivum (assembly GCF_018294505.1). NCBI lineage: Eukaryota > Viridiplantae > Streptophyta > Magnoliopsida > Poales > Poaceae > Triticum > Triticum aestivum. The sequence continues at coordinate 321,803,153 of NC_057814.1, read as the reverse complement.
GGCCACGCTCACTCAATCTCTCTCTCTCTCTCTCTCCGTATGTCTCGATTGACCTCGCTCTTTCTCGGACAAAAACGATATATCACCATGTTTGAGCCCAATTCGACCTATTCACATTGTATACTCTCTCACGCACATCGTCTATCTAGGTCACTCTCTCCAACCCGTCTCACTCTTTCGATCGCACGGCGACCCTATGTGATCGGTTGACCTTGCTTCCTCCCACGCACAAAATATATCTACACGTCTGTGACTGGATCATCTCTCAAGCTCTATCTTACAGCCCTCACCCTTGCCAAAAAGCTCAATCGGACAATATCTCTCCAGAGCATATATATTTGTTCAATGAATGTCGGACCACACTCACTTTGTCTCTCTATCTATATGTCTCTCGATTGACCTCGCTTTCTCACACCGTATCTTCCACGCGTTGAAGCTACTACCTCTCCATCCCTCGCAAAGCCGGAGCTATTTACATTGCGAGGGGCACTCCAACCTTGGATTAATTTGTGTAGGCATTTATTCCGGTCGGTTTAGATTATATTTTCGTAGCATTCGGCCCACAACTACTCCAAACACCGTTGCAACCCACGCAACTCCCCTAGTTGATTTCCCTCTGGCTCGGTCATCGCTCTCTCGCACGTCCTTTCTCGCCTTCAACGTCGCACCATGGTATTATTGAAAAAACTATGTTGTTCTCTTTAATTATTATAAATAAGCTACAAAACTACACACCGATAGTCCACTTGGAATGGAACAAATTTCGACCCACAAATTAAAGTGCTACAAACTACACACCGAGGGGCCCACATGTCATGAAACAAATTTGGACCCATATACAAATTAAAAAATAAAGGACGAGGATCGAACATGCGACCGGGCCTTCAAGCCGCACGTCAATAGGCAACATACGTAGAATAGCAATGTTTGTTGTACCCCCTTTGTTCACATAATGTTTTTATATTACCACAGCCTAATTAATGGATAACATGTAATATTATTTTTAGTACTATTCGCCTTCACTTACTGGTGGGTTCCATGTGTGCTCTCTCTCTCCTCCCCTTCTGCGTTTAGACGCACGGGCAAACAGGAAGAACTCGCGGGCGATGTTGCCGTTGACCATATCTGGACGCGTTCACAAGTCACGGCACCAGTTTCACTACAGCACTAGTCAGTGTGTACGTGCAATGCACGTTAATTTGGAAGTATATTAAGTGCATGCGGATATTAACTACTAGGATATTATTTGCGTGTTGTCATGTGATTAGCACTATTTTTGGCATGAAATTAACTGCACGCTAAACGTGTTGAGCGCTCGACATTGAAGCAGTCTAGGTCGTTGGATGACAAGGAATACATGTGGCTTGATGACGTTTTATATTTAATTTGATACGGCTCTAGCAGAACATTCAATCGATCAAACCATACATTTCGTTCAGTCTGACTCCGACTTTAAATTATACGACGATTGATATAAAATAAACGGAAATGATAAACGTTCGGATTTTAAGCATGGCAATCCGAACGTTTTTCATGGCAAATTTAGATTACGCGGCGGCGGCGGGGGCGTCTCGCGGTGGGAAGCGGCTCCTCTGCCGTGCTCTGTGTGTCGTCGGGCCACTGACCGACGGCGACGGCGGCGTCTTGCGCCGTTGTTGGCGTACTCCTGGACGTTGGCCTAGCTTCAAGGAAGGCCAAAATGTTCTGGACTTCGGAGCGAGTCAACTGGCGGGAGGAGGCGACTGGCGTTGGTGCAAGGAAGCGGTCGACGGCGGCCATCCATGCCGCTGAGGGGGGCACTGGCACCCGCGCGGGGACAGGCGCTGTCAACGGCGCGGCGGAGACATTCGTGTGCACGGGCACCGGCACGGGCGCGCACGTCAGTGCACGCGCAGGCGCATGCGCTGGCAGGTGCACGGGCACCGGCACGGGCGTGCGCGTCAGTGCACGCGCAGGCGCATGCGCTGGCAGGTGCACGGGCGCGTGAAAGTCGGCGGGGACCTCGTGGAACCCCGTGGGATCAAGCTCGGCGACAATGTGCGGCTCCCAGCCCATCAATGCCACGGGGATGGGCGCTGGCGCAGTCGGGGCGACGGGAGCCGGAACGGGAGCGGGGACAGGCGCGGCGTCTTCCCGCAAGGCCAGTTCAAGCTCGTCCCAAAGCGCCTTATGTTCTTGAGACTCCGGCTGGGTGTCTTCCTCAGGAAACTGGAACACTAAGGGCAGACCATCGTGATGCGGCATGGCGTACATTTAGGTCAGGCTAGTTGGAGGTAGACGACAGGAGAATCGGAGAGGAAGAGAGAGGATTGTAGCGATACCGGGTAGTGCGGGGTTGATTTTAAACTGCGGCGCCGGCGACATTAAAAGTGGGAGCAGTTGGGACGACGGTGGGCGGCGGAGCCTGGTCAAAGGGCTCGCCTCCCGGTGAGCCTGCACAGCGGTCTGCTCGCACGCCTCCCTGACAGCCGGCGCAGCGGTCTGCTCGCACGCCTCCCGTCGACTCACACGCTTGCTCGGACGGCACCTGCCGATGAGAAGCGGGGACTCGTGGCGGCACGTAAACGCCCACGGTTTCAATAGTGAAAGCGTTCGCCTTAACGTGACAGGTCTTTGTTCCAAAATACCTTGGCTCTTCATTTGTGCAACTTGTCATAAGCAGCTTGTCTCAAATTGAAGAAAAAACTTACGAAGTAATATTTGTGCCATATCACGTGACCATGCTTAGTTTCAAGAATTTATGCTCACTTTTGGATTTTCTGAAATTTAAGATCCAGGATTCGAAACAATATCATAACCTGCATCATGCAATAAATTTTCAAGCCGTACATCTGTCCTGTTGTATTTCTTAAGAAAGGATTTGGTCAAACATTTTGCTTAGTTAGACTTCAGACAAGTTATATATGCAGAGTAAAAGGATAATCCCTCCGTACCAGTGCATTGCCTGATATATTAACTCAAGTACTAGGCACGAACAAACGGGCTCAATTCTGTGCTCATCCTGGTGTAGTAGTAGTAGTACTAGGCAATGCAGTTGACGGGTGACCTTGACGAGCGGCGACCGAGGGAATTGAACCGTGCTCGGCACGGTAGGTAACGTTGTCTAGTTACTAAAGCATCCCTCCGTTGTTCATCGGTAGTCATTATGGACCGGGGACATGAGGGGAATTTCCTAGGGCTGGAATTCTGGCCGCCAGATATTTCGACTTGAAACGCTGAGGCTCGACTGGTTGGGGTTGCCTAATGTGCGTACCACGCACGCCACCGAAGGACACGAGCCCGGTTTTTTTAGGATCAACACGAGCCAAGGTCTGGCTGGTACGCCGTTGGGTCCTACCATTCGAGAATACGAAAGGAACCTTTTAAATTGCCGAACGAATCTATGTGTATTACAATACCCGTATTTTCCTTGCAAATACTAATCTCAACGTGGTAATTGATTTATGACGAGTTGTTGAATTAGAGTGAGTTTGTGATATAGTGATCTCAACGTGGATTTCACATTTCATGGTATCCCTAGTAAGTTTTCCAATGCAAATTCAAATTTAAAAGATGAACAATATGGAGGTGAGAAAACTTTGTATGTATCAAGCATATGACCACACACACACACAGAGACACACACGCACGAACACAACAACAATCCAATAAGTATAGTGCATCTATTTTTCCAAACCATGCATGTATGACACGAATTCAAAAATACTCCTTCTATTCCTAAATATTAGTCTTTTAGAGAGTTCAACAAGTGACTACATACGGAGCAAAATGAGTGAATCTAGACTCTAAAATATGTCTATATACATCCGTATGTGCCAGTCCATTTGAAGCCTCTAAAAAGACTAATATTTAGGAACGAAGGGAGTAAAATGTAAGACATCCATGGTCCTCAGTTCAATATTTAAAATGAACATGAAACTGAAACATGAATATTAAGTCTAGTACTACAGTACATGCAAATGTTGTGTTTAGGCGGAGCTATGATTGTCGGGGGTCAACCCCTCGACCTTAGATAAAATTGTGGAGCTCTGTTTAGGGTTGTTTAGATTATATTTGTCCCCACCCTCCCAACCACCGATTGGTTGTGCACCCCCACCCCTCCTCCCCGGGAGAATATCATGTGCCCCCATACCTTAGATGCTATATGCCGATACGAGTTGCTTGGAGCTTGTAGATCTGAGATATAGCAGCTCACATGATGTGTCTTAATATTTTTGCAGGAAACCTTGATGAGTTTGAGAATTGCACACAATTTGTACAAAAACTACTTAGATGCCCTTTGATCCCATATCCAACGACCTCGAAGCTCGTATCACCGTAGCATCTAAGATGAAGGAGGACATCATATTCTCCTGTATGTAAGAATATCATGTGCTACCACACCTTAGATGCTTTGGTGATACAAGCTCTTCGGAGGCGTTGGATTTGTGACCCAACACCTCCTCGGTGGTTCGAATGGTTTTTTGCAGAAAAGCCCCAAAAGAGTTCGGCCACTGCTTACAAGCACAAAGACTGCTCAGATGCCATTGGATCTCAGATCAAACGACCTCCAAGCTCGTATCACCGTAGCATCCAAGCTGCGATAGCACCTTATGTTTTCTCGCACGGGAGAGTATGAGGTGCTCCCGCACCGTAGATTCTATGGTGATACGAGTTCACTGAGATCTAACGGCCCACAGTAGGAGGTTTGAATGTTTTTGCAATATACGACTGATAGAGTTTGGGAAATGCGCAGAAAGTACAAGTACTACGCATGTGCCATCTGATCACTGATCATACGACCTAGATGCTCATATCACCGTAGCGGGTAATTAAGCTACGGGGAGCACCTAATATGAGCACCGGGGAGCCGTTGGATCGAAGATGCAGCGGCACACACGAGGCCTGAATGTTTTATTTGCAAAAAAACCTTTGGAGAGTTTGGAAATTGCGCATAATTACAAAGACTACTCCCAAGCCATTGGATCTCACTTCCAACGGTGTAAAAACTCGTATCACCATAGTATCTAAGCTGCGGGGTGGATGTGATATTCTATGCCGCTGTCATTTTTGTTCGTAAACTTGCAAAATACGTGTAACTCGTGCCGTTACTTGCAAAAAAACCATCCTACACTGAAATATCGGAACAACACACGGGGGTCCCACTTGTCATTAATCAAATTTGGACCTAAAACTAACAAATCTGAAAGACGAGATTCGAACTGGCAACCTGGACTACAAAGCGTAAGTCGATAGCCTGAAAAAACGAACGGTTGTTGGCTTTGTCCCATAACTTGATTTTATACAGTACTTGCGTTGAGTAGAGTAGAGGGAGTGCCTCGTCAACACGTGCATGACCGTTGTCTCACTTACTGGTGGGTCCCAGGTCTGCGATCTCAATCTCTCTTCTCTCCATCGTCTAACCTTTGCACGGGCACACACGAAGAGCGGCGCTAGCTTGCCGTGGTGTTATTACAACTAAAAAAAAGCTTGGAAAATAGAAGAATCGCCTAGAACAAGAGACGTTGTGGCTGGTCGAGACGGAGCTAACCACATCTATCCTCCGTGCCACGTTTGCATGATGAAGCTGTGTGGCTAGTGGGGTGTTTTCGACCGACTGGCTGGGTCCCGAGGTCGAACCATAGGTACTACGTCTGATACAGTATATTTTTACACGCACATTTTTCCTCCGTGCCGAGACGTGGCACACCCTACCGCGCGGTTTCGGGGTCCTCCCGGGTGGTGCACGCATATATTCTTCCTGACGTGGGACGCCCTACCGCGCGTTTTCTGGTCCTCCTCGGTCGTAGCGCCGAAGCAAGTAAATGAGTCGTCAAATCACGAAAGACCACCTTTCCCGCCGAGTACATCAGTGAAGCACGGTGGCTAGCTAGTTGGGCTAGTTCGACCGATTAGCTAGGCCGCCGCCACATTTGTTTTTTCACCCCTTTTTTTATCTACTTGCCGGCAGGTAAATTTAAATATCCACCGCGGCGTTGCTCTGGTGTTTGGGTGCGGCAGGATTTTTAATTTTTTGATTGACGGGAGCAGGCGCGGCAGGATTTTTAATTTTTTGATTGACGGGAGCAGGCGCGGCAGCAATTAGTCACGATGACTCCGCCTGTAAAAACCCACTGCTCCCTGATGTGAGAAGTCGTCGACTGGTGTTTTACCGTGGTGAAAACCAAAAGATTCCCCGCTCCCTCCGCCTTCCCGTAGATTGCATTGCCTTTCAGCCGTTTCGCCCCCTTTGCTTCCTCTCCCCATTGCTTCTACCTGGTGCCATGGCGGCGCAGCAGATCACGGAGTCCGAGGTGAGGCGCCTGACACAGGAGCTCCATGTCAAGGATGCGGAGCTCAGGGCCAAGGACGTGGAGCTCCGTGAGCTCAAGGAGGAGAGGAGTGCCATGCTCCTCCGTTATGTGCGGGAGTTCACGGAGCTTCAAAAGCGGCAGGCGTCCACCACAAAGATGCTCGAGGCGTCGGCGGCGTTGCTGCAGAAAGCGGGAGATACGATAGGCCGTCAGGGGAGCCGGCTGGAGCGCGAGCGGGCCGATCGTGACGAGGTCCAGGATCGCCTCAGCCACTTGGTGAACCAAGTTGCCACGCACGTGTTGCGGCTGCGCGATGCCTACCGTCGTGCCAGCGCGACGATGCCGGCCGTCGGGCTAAACCCGTTCGACCACCCGGTCGACTTCAACGAGCTGCGGCTTCCTGACCTGGTCTCCTTCTTCACCTATATCTCCGAGGAGCTGAGCCGTCTCCGCGCGATGGTGGGGGCTGAGCTGGACAAGGAGGGGTTGCGGGCTGCCGTCGCCGTTGCCGGGCGAATCCTTTCAGGGCTCCGTCACCGGAATCCATTCGTGCCATTGGACGCCGTCTTTGACGAGCTGGCTCCCGTCGACCGGGAGCGGGCTCTGCGGGCGGTTGCACCCTGCATCACCAACGTCGTGCGCCTCGAGAAGCAGAGGGACTTCGGTGGTGTTTAGGCGCCCTCTGCATGGGCATGTCCATGTCTCGGCGCAACATGACCGTTGGATCAAACTCAGACGGTGCAGATCAGTCACTGTAGCACAAAGCGTGTGGGTGTGTTTGGTTGCATTCTCATCTCAATATAGTTGTTTCCTCTTCGTGTATTTTTGTCAACCTACTAGTGTGGACTCATGCACCCTTCATGCACTCTGCCAAACACCCAAAAGTGGGTCGAGAAGGGAACTTTTGCTCCCATCCCGTGCACCCTTCATACACCCTGCCTAACACTATTCGTGCTTCATATGGTTCATGTTTCGTGGAGTACTGTAGCACCGTACTCTCCGTGCGCTGTGGACCTAGTTCTGTTAACATTGATCTCACCGTTCATTCTCGACCGGACAGTCGAAAAAGCGGTACTATGTTACATATAGGAGTAGTTGACATGCGCACAACATCATTTGTTATCCTCATATCTTACTACACTAGCAACAAGATTGTGTAGTACTGACGTATGAACCACTGCACATGCCTAGTAGTAGGAGCACTGTGTATGTTCAAGTGGCTGCCGTGTTTCGCACTCCTCCGTCGTAAGAGTGGAAACGCTTGCTGTAATCATTTTTTTCTTCAGAAAAACAGTGGACACGCTCTACCGTGCGGATCCTCCTCCAGCCATGCACTAAATTACTCACTTTCGCCGACGTGTGGGACAGCCAGCACCTGGGTCCACCAGCCATGCACTAAATTACTCCGTAGTAGAGTGACGGTAGACTACCCCGATCGAACCGCCGCAGTAATGCCCAATGAGCCGTCAAATCACAAAACCCCCTCCTTTCCAGCAGTAAGTTGGACGGACGAAGCAACCATCATTTCACTCTTCTCTCTCAGCTTCCTCTCTTGAAGAAAACCCCCACTCGCTTCGCTTCTCCCTCATCTCGTTCCTCCTTTCACTCTTCTCTCTCAGCTTCCTCTCTTGGATGGACGCCGGAGCACCGGCCGACGTGATGTCTATGGCTCTGGCCAAAACCGTCGAGGCTCATGGTACGAAGAAGCGCAAGCACCCCGCCGAGACTACCGCAGACAAGCTCAAAGCCATCGCCCTGTCCAAGCCCCCCTCTCCGGGATCCCTCATTAAGCAAGTCCAGGTAATGTCTCTTGTTGACGATCTTTTTCTCGATCTTGATCGTGTTTTTTCATCTAACACGCAGTACTAGTACTGGTAGTACAACTTTCTGGGTGATCTTGCATGTGATTTTAGTGTGCCAAATGACGGTTCTAAATTCCTCTTTTGACCAAAACATGCGAGAGGTTGACACTGATTTCTTATAGATTACTTTCAACTACTCCCTCTGTCCCAAATTTCTTGTCTTAGATTTGTCTAGATACGGATGTATCTAATACTAAAATGTGACTTGATACATCCGTATCTAGACAAATCTAAGACAAGAATTTTGGGACGGAGGGAGTACTTTATGAACATCAATGCTACCTTTTAAGAGGGTATATTTGCCTCAGTAACTTGTGTTATGGATATTGCATGTAATCCCTCTGCTCTCATGCCTTTGAAGACATGTTCTAGTGTCTTTGTTCACTCATTTCTGTGCGTATATGTAGTCATATATGGAGTATAATATCGAAAATCATCTTATATTTCTGAACGGAGGTAGTAATAAAATATGGTTTCTGTTTGAATTAGAACCAGGTCCGCGGTGGAGATGAAGTTCTCAAAGTCATGCCGTGTGAACTGGAAGACCTGATGATGAGTTCTACTGCTGAACTATCCAGCTGCTGTGTCCTTGTCGCCACGTGTCCTGAACTAGTGTTTTCCTGTAGCATTGTTGTCAGGCGTGTTCTCGAGGCTGTACTTGACCACAACAATTTCCTGGCTGTGCCTTCGATTACGAAGGGTGTGGTTCTTGTAAAGCTTCCCAACAAATCTGATGCGGCCTGTCTTCATCATCATGTTTATGAGTGGAAAGACCACTCTGTTAGGTTCTCCAAGGTTGACAAGATGGTGATGGTGCATGTAGACATCTCACACGAAGTCCATGGCCTAGTCAGTTATGCGGGGTTCATCCCGTAGGTCGGTGGCAAGAAATAGTCTGCAGAGTTTAGTTAGTGCAACTTTGCTTGTCTGTAGTAAGTACTATTGTTCAGTACTTGATTTGTGTTTGTGAACCCTGTATTGTTTATTAGTACTGCCGCTTTTGGTGTGTGAACGGTCTATGTTAATGTCTTGTCCACTCAATTCAGTCTGTATATTTTGAAGTATCCAGATCATATTTTTTGTGAGGACGGTTTATCAATTATGGTTACACTCCAATATCTGTATGCATTGCAGGGTTTATCGCACCCACCAGGATTTCCAGTCCCATGGATGTTCGGTCCATACGATTTGTCACGACCTTTGGACTGTCCTGCTTGTGGGAGTAGGCGGGGCCCCTGCATGCCACGCGTAGTTGGACGATCAATCTTCTGTTTAGTACTTCAACATAGTGATTTCCTGGTAAGGATTCACTCGTGTCACATCAAGTAAATCTTATTGATTTACTGTCTAAATCTTATTGATTTAATGTCATGTTTTCTTTCTTTTCCTGCAATTTTACGATGCAGGTTTTGCCATGTGACATTCATCACAGAATAAACCGTTTGGTTTGCTCTACGATGGCTATTTTTGCAGGTTTCACTTCTTATGTCGTGTCAGTAACGAAGGCACTGTCCATCACTTATATTACTGGAAAAAATTGGATCAGTCTGTTGTCTGAGTACAAGCTGAATCCCTATGATGAACTGCAGTTTGGTTTAACAAAAACGCCACAATTAGTCCTTCTCGCGTTTAAAAGAAATGAAGAAAAAAACTGGATCACGGTCACGGATCCTAGTCAAGTTAGAAAGCTGATCATAGCAGACCAGACACGATCGCCGCTGTCTCGCACAGATCGAGCACCGGCAGTTGCTCTAGCACTGACAGCGGCAGCAGCTCAGTCTGATCCAGCTGAGGATTGGGCACCGACCGCGTCAGCGGATCAGTCTGATCTACCGGAGGATCGGGCATCGACACCGGCACCTGCTCCGACACCGGCACCAGCTCTACAAGGAGCACCATCTCCGGCAGCAGCAGCGGCTTCGGCACCTGCACCAACACTTGCACTTGCATCTGCTCCGGCCCGTGCAGTTGCACCGGCAACAGACTGGGCTGCAGTTCGCACTTCATATACCAAAGTCCTTACAAAAACCGACATGTCCACCTTCTTGGTAAGCATTGGCCGCCCAAGTGCTTCGTTCTTTTTTCTTTCCATGTTGTTTCACATGATTCACTGTGTTGATCTAACTGTTTGGGTATGTCTTCTTGTTTGCAAACAGAGAATTCCTAGAGCAACGAGGGAGTCGTTCAACAATCCGGGCGACCGCGGCCAAGTTTCTCTTACCATGCGCAGCCTTGGTGTGAATGAACCTGCTCAATATACCGTAAGTACAAAGGATGGTCGCATGATGATTGATGCTAAAGGATGGTCAAGGTTCAAATCTAAATCATATCTTGCGGTAGGGGATGATGTCAAAATCGAACTTTCTCGGCAAGGAGAGCTGGTCCAAATCAACTTTGAAATTCTTCAGTAGCAGCACGCAACTGCCGAACTGATCTATCCTCCGAGAGATTTTGATGTAATAATCTGGCATGGTGAAACAAGTGTCCTGTGTGTATAAGTAGTACGACAGTATTATTTATCACATGGTATATCGTTGATAGAATTGCAACTCTGATTGCTGGTTAGGAACTGTCGTTCGATTTCATTCCAACAGCTGCCGTGCTTTATTCAATTTTGTGTATTCGCCTTGCGACAGCATCTAAAACCAGCGCCGTACCGATCGCTTGCAATATGAAAAGCGCTGAGGTAGAACACATGGGCCCCCAAACATGCAGGGTCGGCCTGCGGCCCAAAGTCCAGAACCGTGAGCCTATCTGAGTATTATATTCTCAGCTGAACCCCCATAAAAAAGCTGAACCCCCATAATGCCCGTGCGTTGCAGAGGGAGTATATTTCTCGGCAAGGTGAGCCTGTGATATAAAAGATTTGTATATTTCTTTACAGAGGGAGTATCTCTCTGTCAAAAAATATATTTATGTGTAACTAGTTACTCCTGTCTTTCTACTTCCTTTCGCTGATATGTGGGGCAACCGGCAACGGGGTCCACGTGCCATATGCACAAATTAGAGTGCACAACTTCACGGTAGACACACCCCGGTCGTAGCGCCGCAGTAATGCCCAATGAGCCGTCAAATCACAACCCCCCTTTCCAGCTTTAGCAGTAAGCTGGACGGACGAAGCGGCAATATTTCACTGGGCCTGAATCCCCTTCTCCCTCGTCTGCTTGTTCAGAGAAAACCCCCTCTCGGCGATTGCATAGGGTTTTCTCATGGAGAACCAGGTACGAATTCTTCATCCATCCCCGATAAATCCAAGTCCCTTGGTCGCAGGTAATCCTAGGATGGCAGCCGCCGCCGTTGATGCATTTTTCTTCCTACTGAATCTAGTGTGTTTCATTTGCAGTGCCCAAAGTGCGAGTACCCTACAGGTTTCTGCGCCCTCGGCGAGACGCCACACTTGTTCCTTCTCATCCTAACACAGCATTTTGAAACGCGCACAGTATGTTCCTAGAATCCTCTTTTCTATCCGGGAGGGTGGGGTTTTTTTGAACATGCTGTGTTCTCATATTATTTTTCCTGCAGTGTATTATTTGCTCTGCCAGAACACATGTACTCAAGATGCTCGGCCTTGCCATAACTGAATACACTAGTTTAATGGTCACAGTGAAGACAAGCCATGGATATAAGTTCCGAGTTGGGTTCATGAACCAAGAAGATCGCTGCTTTTTTATGGCCGAACTTGGATAAACTTTCTCAAGTGTTACGGACTGAAAGTTGGCGCACGAATGTTGATGGAAATAGCAGAACCTGGTCTCATCTTCACTGCGATCTTCCACCCCGACGTCGTTCCAATTGTTCATCCATGTTAGTTTTGTATCTGGTTCTTGCTTGTTGCCTCGATTACTTCTTAATCCACCTATTCTGTCTAACTAATCACAATTTAACTTTAGAAGTAGCAACGAATCTCTCACGAAGATGCTACTTCTAACTAATATTTTCTTATAATTGGTGGCACGTGTAGGTTTTTTCAGAGTTAAGCAGTCTGCTCGTTTGTTACTCTGTAATAACTCGGCTGTTACTAATGGCACTGAAGTTGACTGGATCGACATCCACAAGTTCCTACACTTTATTGATCGTCTTGAGGTCCTTGTGGGGCGTTTCAATGGTGGAAGGCCACGTGGGATATGTGTGCCACTGCTGCACTCGTTGAACAGGTCCAACTGTGTCGAGAAACTTATGGTACGAGCTGTTTTCTGTTATATATGTTGTTCATAAACTATTGCTTATACACAGTTTTACAGCTGTGATCTTCTTGAAACAGGAACTGCCGAGTTCTATTGTTCCTATACAGATGCCTGACCATGGTCGGGTCAGACTTGCGCTTGGTCACAACATGATGTTTATGTCGACCTACTCAATTCCCCTTGGAGGTGAAAAGATACTTATTCATGGGTGGTCTCAAATAATGAAGGCCCGTCCATCTTGGAGAATAGGACAGAAGATTATGTTCATGCTTTTCCATGGCTCTAAAGCGAATATCCTGTTTATTGACCACGTTGCTTTCAGCTTTGGTTGTTAAGTGCCCCTGCTGGTTTCAGTTAAGGTTGTTAAGTACTCCTGCTGCTTTTACAGTCTGTCGTGTTTCTTCAGTCCTGTCTTCCTCCAGCCGCCAAAACCAAACCAGCGCCGGCGGGGCCGCCTGCTTCCGCCTCCCACGGCTGGCTGCGCCTCAGCGCACGCATCGCCGCCCCACCGTCTCCTAAATCGTTAACGCCGACGTCCTCCGCGCGCTTTGGTGCGCTCGCCGCGGCGCCGCCCTCTCGCGTTGTCAACATGGTCAACAAACAACAGGAATCGGCAGAAGTACGTGGAGAGGATGACAGTAGGGGCCCACCACGTCAGCGTATGGAAAAATAAAATGCTTCCTCCTAGTGTTTTCCTGACATCTGGGACCCACGACATTGTGAGCGTATATAGTCAATAGACAAGAGAACAGCACAAGATCGGCTGACACCTGGGACGTAGCTACTCGAGCAGTATTTTTTTGTTTGGTATTGTTGAGACGGAGCAGGGTTTGAACTGGGCTGTGGCCCGTCTAGCCCAGGCTTATATTTTATGTTCACCATGTGACCAGCCCAGCTATTTTTTCTTTGTGAAAATGAGCCCAGTTTATTTTTTCTGAAGAATACCCAATCCAGGCCTACTTATTTTTCTACGCCCTGATGGGCTGCAACTCTTTCAAGACGCCTGCAAATCTTGAAAGTAATATGAAATGGGTTGTAAATATAAAAACAGATGACAAATTGGCAATTACTTTATAATTTCTGAATTTTTTCACATTTTCAGATTCCTATTTCACTGGGCATTAACCTAATTTAAATATATCTTCAAAGTACTTTAAATCTGGCTCGACATTTCGGTATTAAAAATAGTTTGGAACCCACAGAAATATGCGAAATTGGCCCTGGCCAACCAAAAAAACGACTGCAATAAATTGCATAAGAAGTTGCCATGAGCTATATATAAATTATTAAAAAAAGAGGGAGTGGTCTGACTTGTGGGCCTGTTTAGTTGACGCGTATGCAAGATTTTTTTAGTTATTATATACGTCAACAAACGATTCTAGCAGACGTAACCGTTGGATGTCAATCCAACGGCCGTCGTGTTTCTTCAATCTCTGATCTTCTTGCTCCAGCCGCCAAAGCAGCGCCGGCGGGACCGCCTACTCCCGCCTCCCGTGGCCGGCTGTGCTGCCGCGCAGGCCTCAGCGCCC